>NW_007259849.1:560223-566107 GCF_000164805.1 Carlito syrichta
GCTGCCCAGGCGGGTCTCGAACCCGCAGGCTCAGGCAATCCACTCACCTCAGCCTCCCAAAGCATGGGATTACAGGCTGAGCCACCGAGCCCGACTTGATCTCACTGCTATTAACCTTCTCACCTTCCTATCACATCACCTATGAACTCACCTGCCTTCACATCCACTATTCTCTCCTTTGACCTGCAATCTGGATCTATCTTTTCTGGCCTCCTCATCTCTCACACTTTATGTGGTTCATCACCAAGTCAGGACATCTCCTAAATATATTTTGAACTCATCTACTTCTTTTCACTTTCACCATCCTAAGATAGCAATATCCTTAGCTTGGACTAGAGTAATAGCCTCCTAAGGGCCTCAGCTGATCTTCTAGCATCCTCGGGGCCTCCATCCTTTCCCCACCTTGCAATGTGAGCAGTCTTCTCATGTGCAAATCTGATCTTGTCATCTCCCTTCTCAAAGACCTTCAGTGGCTTCCAGATGCTCTTAAAAACCAAGGCCTCAGGCTGGGCACGGTGGCTCACGCTTATGATCCCAGCACACTGGGAGGCCAAGGTGAGAGGATTGCCTGAGCCCACAGGTTCAAGACCAGCCTGGACAACTTGGCGAGACCTCATCTCTACAATAAATCAAAAAATTAGTCGGGCGTGGTGGCACATGCCTATAGTTCCAGCTACTTGGAAGGCTGAGGCAGAAGGATCGCCTGAGTCCAGTAGGTCCAGGCTGCGGTGGCTATAAGCATGCCACTGCACTCCAGCCTGAGCAACAGAATGAGACTTCAACTCAAAAAAAAAAAAAACAACAACCAAGACCTCATCATGGCCCCCCAAGCTCCTGCCTCACCTCATCCATATCATCTCATCTGTCACCTCACTGCATCCAATTCATCCTTCTGATCTTAGCCGAAGTGTTACATCCTTGCCCCCAAGCCCTCTGGCCAGGTCCAATTTCTTTTATACACTTTTTCCTGGAATTATTTTCCCTTCCTGAAATGCACATAGTCTAATTCCACATTTGCATTTTTCTCAATTGTGTTGATATTCTCTCTTCAACAAGACTGGAAACTCCAGCACATAGTACATAATTAATCAGTGTTTGTTGAATGAATGAATGAATTTATCCTCTGAAATTCTCAGCCTTGAGTTATCAGTCTCTATGTTAGAGATGATTTTTTTTTTTTGAGTCAGAGTTTCACTCTGTCCCCCAGGTTGGAGTGCAATGGCATGAAGTTGGCCACCGCATTCCTGGGCTCAGGTGATCCTTCTGTCTCAGTCTTCCAAGTAGCTGGGACTATAGGTGCACACCACCACAGCCTGCTAAGTTTTTATTGTAGAGACGAGGTCTCTCCAAGTTGCCCAGGCTGGTCTCCAACTCTTGAGCTCAGGCAATTCTCTTATCTTAGGCTCTCAAAGTGCTGAGATTACAGGCATGAGCCACCACACCCGTTGGAGATGATTTTTTTTTTTTTAAGTGCTATGTCTCTCCATATTAAAACAAAAATTTGCTGGGCACGGTGGCTCATGCCTATAATCCCAGCACTTTGGGAGGTCAAGGTGAGAGGATTGCCTGAGTCTACGGGTTCAAGACCAGCCTGGGCAACTTGGCGAGACCTCTTCTCTACAATAAATCCAAAAAATTGACAGGGCAAGGTGGTGTGTGCCTGTAATCCCAGCACTTTGAGAGCCCCAAAAACCAAAATTTATTTATAAAAAATGGTATTATTTTTTTCTTACATGTTTAAACTTCAGTCACCTTGGTAGGTTGAGGCAGAAGGATCGCCCTGAACACAGCAAGTCGAGGCTGCAGTGGCCGTGAGTATGCCACTGCACTCCAGACTGGGCAACAGAGTGAGACTGCAACTCAAAAAACACCCAAAAAGCAAAACAAAACAAAGTCTCTCCCAATCATCCCTGCCTTCTTCTTTGGACATTATTACTATTTCTTCTCTTCCCAGGCAAACTTCTAGAATCAAATCACCATGCTCAGTCTCTTCTCCCTCCCCTCATTTACAGAGGAACTCCCCCACCAAAAAAAAAGAAAATCAGAATTATCTTTTGGCGGGCAGTTTCCTTGAAGTATACTTGGAATTTATTCTTCCAGATCAAACAATCAACCAAAGTTTTTATCTGGAAGTTTCAGAAGGTTGCTTCACGATTTGCGGAATGCCCCAAGTTATGGCAAACAGGTGACTAGTTCTTCCACTCTGACAACATACCTGCCCACATCATGCTGAGTGTTCAGCAGTTTTTGACCAAAAATGGCTTGACCCCTGTGCCTGCCCTCCCTATTTACCTCATCTTGCCCTGAGCGACTTTTTTTGTTGTTTGTTTCCCCAGATGAAAAAAAGTCCTCAAAGGGAAACATTTTGCCAATGTGGAAGAGGTGAAACAAGAAACAGCACTAAACAAGAAGCACTAAAAGGCATCAAAATTGACAATTTCAAAAACTGTTCAGAGCAGTTCTGAGCATCTCGATAGGTGTATTGCATCAAACGAAGGGTACTTTGAAGGTGACTGAAGTTTAAACATGTAAGAATAAATATACAGCCAGGCTCGGTGGCTCAGCCTGTAATCCCGCGCCTTTGGGAGGCTGAGGTGAGTGGATTGCCTGAGCCCGCGGGTTTGAGACCCGCCTGGGCAGCGAGACCTCATCTCTACAATAAATTAAAAAATCAGCTGGGCATGGTAGCACACGCCTGTAATTCCAGCTACTCGGAAGGCTGAGGTGGAAGGATCGCCGGAGCCCAGCAGGTCAAGGCTGCGGTGGCCAGGAGCAGCCACTGCACTCCAGTCTGGGCGACAGAGTGAGACTCCAACTCATAAATTTGAGTTTTTTGCCCCACCCCTCACCTTTGTACTCTTCTAAAACTGCTTACTAGTGACCTCCAAATTGCCACTGTAGAGGATTCTTTTGAGACCTTAGCTTACTTATTTCTACCTTTTTGACTATTCTTTCTTGCTTCTGTATTACTGCTTCCTAGTCATTCTGGCTTCAGTGGGCAGTTTTTAAAAAATTCTTCCTTCTGGCCGGGCACAGTGGCTCAGGCCTATAATCCCAGTAGTTTGAGAGGCAGAGGCGAAAGGATTACCTGAACTCAGGGGTTCGAGACAAGCCTGAGCAACATGGTGAGACCTCGTCTCTACAATAAATAGAAAAAAATTAGTCATGTGTGGTGGTACGTGCCTGTGGTTCCAGCTCCTTGGAAGGTTAGGGTGAGCCCAGCAGGTTGAGGCTGCGGTGGCACTGAACATGCCACTGCACTTCAGCCTGGGTGACAGAGTGAAACTCTGACTCAAAAAAATAAAAATAAAGCCGGGCTTGGTGGCTCAGCCTGTAATCCCACGCCTTTGGAGGCTGAGGTGAGTGGATTGCCTGAGCCCGCATCTCTACAATAAATTAAAAAATTAGCCGGGCGTGGTAGCGCGCGTCTGTAGTTCCAGCTACTTGGAAGGCTGAGGCGGAAGGATCGCCGGAGCCCGGTAGGTCGAGGCTGCAGTGGCCGGGAGCGGTCACTGCACTCCAGTCTGGGTGACAGAGTGAGACTCCAACTCAAAAAAAATAAAAATAAAAATGAAATAGGCCGAGCTCGGTGGCTCAGTCTGTAATCCCGCGCTTTGAGAGCCCGAGGTGAGTGAATTGCCTGAGCTCGTGTATTCGAGACCCGCCTGGGCAACTTGGCAAGACCTCATCTCTACAATAAATCAAAAATTAGCCGGGAGTGGTTGCGCGCGCCTGTAATTTCAGCTACTTAGAAGGCTGAGGCAGAAGGATCGCTGGAGCCCAGCAGGTCGAGGTTGGGGTGGCCGGGAGCGTGCCACTGCATTCATCTGGGTGACAGAATGAGACTCCAACTCAAAGAAGAAAAAAAAAGCACAATTAATAAATAAAAAAGAAGGTACTCAAAACTAAGTCTGGTTTTTAAAAAATTATTTCAGTAGTTTTAGGTGTAGAAGTGATTTTTTATTACATGGAAGAAGTCTGAGCTTTTAGTGTACATCACCCAAATAGTGCTCATTATGCCCAACAGGTAATATTCTTTTTTTAATTACATATATATTAGAGAGAGAGAGAGAGAGAGAGAGAGAGAGAGAGAGTGAGTTAGAGTCTTATTCTGTTGCCCAGGCTGCAATGGCACACTCACAGCTACTGCAGCCTCGACCTGCTGGGCTCAGGCAATCCTTCCACCTCAGCCTTCCAAGTACCTGGAACTACAGGCGTGCACCACTACGCCTGGCTAATTTTTTTACTTATTGTAGAGATGAGGTCTCTCTAAGTTGCCCAGGCTGGTCTCAAATTCCTGGGCTCAGGCAATGCTCTCACCTCTACCTCCCAAAGTGCTGGGATTACAAGCATGAGCCACTGTGCCAGGCTAATAAGTAATTTTTCATCCTTCACACCCCCACCTTCCCCTCTTCTGAGTCTCCAATGTCTGTCATACCACTCTATGCCTTTGCAGACCCATAGCTTAGTTCCCACTTATAAGTGTAGCCATGAGTGAGCATTTGTTCTTTCCAATACAGCATGGTACCAACCAGTAGCCAATGAGCTTCCAGTCATCTTGTGGTCTGGGCCCTAGCAGGTTCCCCTGTATCCTGCAGATATGTTTCATATAGGTTTGTGGTACACACGCCCACACACAGGAATGGGTTTGTGTGGATGCATGCCCTGCTCCAAGAGACAGGATTCTGCAGCCTCACTCTGGGTCTCCACTTTCCTATCACTGCGAGGCTTTCTTGTCAACCAAGATCATGTTCTATCTAAAAAATCTAGTGTACGCAAAAGGCCCACAGTAAAGCAGCCCCTTCTTCTGATAATAATACCTGCTCCAGCCGGGCACAGTGGTTCAGCCTATAATTCCAGCACTTTGGGAGGCCGAGGTGAGAGGATTGCCTGAGCCCGGGGGTTCAAGACCAGTCTGGGCAACTTGGTAAGACCTCGTCTCTACAATAAATCACAAAAATTAACCAGGTGTCATGGCATGCATCTGTAGTTCCAACTGCTTAGAAGGCTGAAGCAGAAGGATTGCCTCAACAAGCAGGTCAAGGCTGCGGTGGCCATGAGCATGCCACTGCACTCCAGCCTGGGCGACAGAGTGAGACTTCGACTAAAAAAAAAAAAACAAGCAAACAACAACAACAACAAAAACAAATAATACGTGCTTCACCAGTCTCCCAGGAGCATGACCAAGAGTAAAGAAGATGATTGCAGGAAGGCCTTGCTAGTATAGGAAATGCCGCCATACAGCGCACTGTCCTTCAGATGCACCCAGAACAAGGATCACAGGCCAGAGCCCCACCACAGTCGAAAATCTCCCCAGGGTTCAGATCTCACCACCTGCCCCAGGTCAGGATATTACAGACCAACATCTTACATGCACAGACTCAATTCAGTGGAAACATATTAGAGGAAATATTAGGTGCAGAGTGAGCCTGGGAGATTAATTAGAGCTCTGGGAACCTGTTCTTTCCAGAAGGAGTCTACTGGCTAAGAAAAGAAGACTTCATTTGGAAAGGTCACGGTGAACACACACCAGTGCCAAGTATCTGAGGCTGGGGGTGTGGGGCTGTGGGTGGAGGTCAAAGGGACCGCCACAGGAAGCATAACTTCTGACCACATTCTCTCTGTTCCTCACACTGCCCAAAGTGAGAGAATACAAAACAGCATCTACGTCCACTATAAAGAATTTAGAGGACTGTGAGTGGGTCAGGATGGGAAGAAAAACCCAGGGAAGCCGGGCTCGATGGCTCAGCCTATAATCCCGTGCCTTTGGGAGGCTGAGGTGAGTGGATTGCCTGAGCCCGCAGGTTCGAGACCTGGGCAACTTGGTGAGACCTCATCTCTACAATAAATCAAAAAATCAGCCGGGAGTGGTAGCGCGCGCCTG
>NW_007259849.1:566527-587644 GCF_000164805.1 Carlito syrichta
CCCGCTCCCCCTGCCCCTCCTGTCCCCCCCCCCCCCATTATTAGCTGGGATTATAGGTGCACCACCCCACACAGCTTTTTTTCTTTTTTTCTTTTTTTTTTTGTAGAGACAAGGTCTCACTTAGTTGCCCAGGTTGTTCTCAATCTCCTGGGCTTATGCAATCCTCCTGCCTTGGCCTCCCAAAGTGCTAGCGTGAGCCACCATGCCCGGCGGGGGAGAACATTTTTAACATTTCATTTGGTTGGAGGAGTGAGTGGTCAGAGACAAAGATGGAATATCATTTATATCAAGGTAAAGTCCCAAATATCAAGCAAAAGGCAGTGCTCTCTCCAGTTAGCTACCAGCCATGTCCTTGGGAAAAATGTGTTAGGGTATGTGCAATTAAGCACTTACTCATTTCTTCCAGGAATGCCCCAAGCAGCAAAGATAATACAACGTGAGTCGAGGGGGTGTCAGTCATAGAACCGATAGAAGAACAACCAAAGACATCATGATCAGATGTGGATGGTAGACTTCTGGCGATGTCTGGTGCTTGCAAAGGGAAAGGGAGTTGTGCTGGGGCACCTCGGTGGCCCCTACTAATTTTGAGAGTATGACTGCTGAAATCTAGAAAGCCTGCAAAGAGTGTGTAGGCTACTCTAGGGACAGAGGGAATTGTTATCAGATCATAGCTGATTAAGCACCTTGACAAGAGCGATTAGTCTTTGTTCCTTGGGGGCCTCATGTCTCCATATATACTCAGTCTAAATTGATGAACTGAACTGTTAATTTTGGCTAATCAGGGACACAAAACTGCGAACTGGGGCAGAACTCACAAGACTTTATAATCTAAAGAAAGAGTTAGAAAGGTTCCACCCTCTCACTCAGGATGGAATCTCACTTGACACATCACCTGGTTTTGGTTTGAACACTCCTAGAGAGGGGAGACTTCATTACAATCGTACCCCATTATCTACAGTTTCTTTTACCCATAGCCAACGATGATCAGAATATTAGATGGAAAATTCCAGAAAATAACAATTCATAAGGTTTTTCTGTTTGTTTGTTTTTGCAAAGTTTTCAAACTAAGTTTATTTAGAAAGTAAATGAGAGAGAGGAGATTCGTCTCCCCAAGGTAGGGAAGGGAGCCAAAGCTAAGAAAACATGGCCTGGCCAGTGCTTAACAAAACAATGACCAACAATTCATAAGTTTAAAGTGCATGTCATTCTGAGTAGCATGATGAAATCTCTTGCTGTTAGGGCTGGATGCAGTGGCTCACACCTATAATCCCAGCACTTTGGAAGGCCAAGGTAGGAAGATCGTCTGAGACCAAGAGTTCAAGACCAGCCTGGGTAACATAGCTAGACTACAACTTTACCAAAAATAAAAATAATTATCTGGGCATAGTGGCACATGCCTGTAGTCCCAGCTACTGGAGAGGCTGAGGTAGCAGGATCACTGGAGCCCAGGAGTTTGAGGTTACAGTAAGCTATGACTGTGCCACAGCACTCCAGCCTGGGTGACAGAGAGAGACTGTCTCTAAAAAAAATAGACAAAACAAAAATGAAATCTCTTGCTGCCCTGCCGGAACCTGAATCATGCATTTGTCCAGTATATCCACACTGTATACACTCCCCACCCATTAGTCCCTCTGTAGACATCTAGCCTCTCAGAGAAAAAAGAATATAAGGTTCTGTACTATTAGTAGCTTCAGGTATCCACTGGAAGGGGGGAGGTCTTGAAATGTATCCCCAGCAGATAAGGGCTTGCTGTCCTTTGCAAGGCCTATTTTGGGTGGTACAGCACTAACCACAGAAAAGTTCTTCCTTATCCTGAGCTGCAACCTTTCTTGCTATAACTTTTCCCTTCTAGTTCTATTTATTCCATTTTCATATATTTAAAGAGTGCAGTTACGGCCGGGCGCAGTGACTCAAGTCTGTAACCCCAGCACTCTGGGACGCCGAGGCAAGAGGATTGCCTGAGCCCATGGGTTTGAGATCAGGGGATCTTGGTGAGACCTCATCTCTACAATCAAATTAAAAAATTAGCCAGGCGTGGTAGCATGCGCCCATAGTTCCAGCTACTTGGAAGGCTGAGGCAGAAGGATCACCTGAGCCCAGCAGGTGGAGGCTGCTGTGGCCATGAGCGTGTCGCTGCACTCCAGTCTGGGCGACAGAGTGAGACTCCCACTCAAAAAAATAAAAATAAAAATAAATAAAGCGTACAGTTATAGGCACCTAAATCTTCCTTCTTCCAGGCTAATCCCCTTTCCTTCAACCAATCCTTAAATAATAGTTATTCTGATCATTATTTTCTGAATTCTAATCAAAATCCACTTCCAAAGAACTGGACATAATACATCAGATATGTCCAAACTAGTACATACTACAATGAGACCTTTTTAAACAAAATCCATGTACCATGCTTGCATTAAGATTCAAAACTTTCACAGGTTATTTGGTAGTTGTGTAATATTGGCTCATATTTGGCTGACAAATAAAACCCTCACATTATTTTTCACATAAAATTCTATCAAATTAGGCTCCCTATGGCACTCCTACACTTAAGAAATTAATCTTTTGAAATATAAAAATATAATTTCATATCTTTTTACCTCCTTAGGTAATTATTCTATTCAAAATCATATTAAATCTTAGGCCAGGCACTGTGGCTCACACCTATAATCCCAGAAGTTTGGGAGACTGAGATGGGAGGACTTCTTGAGGCCAGGAGTTTGAGACCAGCCTGGGCATCATAGCAAGACCTCATCTCTACAAAAGAATCAAAAAATTAGCTGGACATGGTGGCACACACCTGTAGCCCCAGCTGCTCAGGAGGCTGAGGCTGGAGGATCACCTGAGCCCAGGAGTTTGAGGCAGCAGTGAGCCATGATCACTCCAGCCGGAGTAACAGAGTAAGACCCTGAATTTAAAACAAAAGCGAAAAAAAAATTAAATATTGATTCAGTCATTCTTGGTGTTCCCTACTCCCTCTCAGCTAAGGGTCCACCATAAATTTGATAAATGTGGTAAAAGCACTTTCTGCTTTTTCATCTGGCTTGTTGATAAAAACGATAAACAGAGTTAGACCAAAAGCAGAGCCTCTGTCACAGGTCAGCTGAGACCTCCTTATAGTTAACATCAATACAGGCCACTTTTTGCGGACAAAGAAGTTTAACCTGCTACAACAAACCTACCTCTCCATCTACTTCGCAGGCACTGCACAAAGCAGACACTAGCTGGTCCTCCTGTCCCAAGTGCTTGGCTGGTTGTACCTCAAATGCTCACCTGAGCACTGCTGGGCTCCATATTCCCATTTTATCCTACACCCTTCACTCTCCATTAATGTCTAGCACACACGAGCCACCCCGTGCAGCCTTCTGCCGCCACACACGACATCCCGGTCCACTACCGCAGGCACAAAGTGCCCCTTCCCCTCCAGACCCACACTGAATCCAATCCATAGAGCAAAACAGTCCTGAGTCTACCACAAAGCCCTCTACCTGACATGTTTGCTTTGCCGCACGTTCTCCCCTTGCTGAACACCAAGAGCCTTCAGAATCGACCTGGGTGCTGTTCCCTCTCTCTTCTTGGGTGAAATCTTATCTTTCTAATCAGTCAAGCACAGAGGTCTGAAGCTTTTGCATTCCTCTTCAGTTTTCCATGCAAAGCACCGTCATACTCAAGCATTTCACCCCATTCCCTATAACCTCTTTTCCCATCCCCTCCCTCTTCACACGATCTTACCTTTCTTCCCGCACTCGAGGACTCAGGAATCTGCTCGAATCATCATCGTGGCTGCTCTGCTGGCTACTCTGTTGGCTGCTGAGGAAAGAGACAGGATATGGACCGTTAGCTTCAGTTTCTTTCTCAATCCTGGGGGAGGTCTTTTAGACTTCAACTAGCCAGAGAAATGGGGTTGCAAAACTGTAACGATAAAAGTTCCCCCAAGTGAGTTTAGCACAGAGAGTGCACTGTCAGACAGTGGATGTGAAAAATGACACAAACCTGGTGAAAAGCTCACCTGTCACCCCTACAGACTGCCTGTCACTAGCCAAGACAGAGGAGGAGGATGTTGACCTTGTTACCACGTTCTTCACTGGCTATATGTATCCCAGAAAGCAAATGCCTCCAGCATCTCCCTACCTCATTTTCTTAATTCTCAGACAGGATGCTAATCCCATTATTCCTTAACCCACTTGAGACTGCAGGTCTTGATGCAGACTGGGGGGTGGGTGGCAGGGTTTGGAAAAGTGTGAACAGCGGGGGGAATTCCAGTAAGGTAGAAGACGTGATGGGGCCAGGTTTACCTGGCCTGCTTCTCCGCCTCTGCTTCTAGGGAAGGTTGAGGAGGATGAGGCAGAAGAGAAGGGAAAGGGAAAAGGGTGGAATCCCTTCACTCCTTAAAGCCCAGAAGGCAAAATAATTACAGAGCTTCAGTTCATAGTCAGAGTTCTTTAGAGAGGACATATATTATGGTGATGAGGAATAAAATTGCCTTTCATCTTACTCCAGGGAAAGAAAAGCTGCATACCTCATGACACTCACTGCTCGTATAGCTGATGAACAAGTAATTTTTATGAATTAATAATTATTAACTACTCCAGGTATCTGATCAGAAGTCCACAAACTACAGCCCCCAAGCTAAGTCCAGAGTCACATATTTTTGTACAGCCTTGTGTGCTAAGAATGGTTTTCTTATTGCTTTGTTTATTTGTTTTTGAGTCAGGGTCTCACTCTGTCGCCCAGACTGGAATGTAGTGGCACATTCTTGGCTCATCACAGACTCAACCTCCTGGACTCAAGTGATTCTCCCACCTCAGCCTACTGAGTAGCTGAGACAACAGACGTGAGTCAAAGAACAGGGTTTTGTTTGTTTGTTTGTTTGTAGAGACAGGTCTTACTATGTTGCCTCGATCTCTCAAAGTGCTGGGATTAAAGACATGAGCCACCACACCCAACCATTGGTTTTTGCTTTTTTTTTTTTTTGAGTTGGAATCTCACTCTTGTCGCCCAGGTTGGAGTGCAGTGGCATGCTCATGGCCATCGCAGCCTCAACCTGCTGGGCTTAGGTGATCCTTCTGCCTCACCTTTGCTAGTAACTGCAACTACAGATGCATGCCACCACGCCTGGCTAGTTTTTGTGATTTATTGTAGAGATGAGGTCTCACCAAGTTACCCAGGCTGGTCTTGAACCCCTGGGCTCAGGCAATCCTCTCACCTAGGCCTCCCAAAGTGCTGGGATTACATACAGGCTGAGCCACCATGCCCAGCCAGTTTTTGCATTTTTAAATGGGAGGAAAAAAAAAATCCAGAAAAGGTCATTTCCTGACAGGTGAAAAGGGCAAGCAATTCAAATTTCAGTGTCCATAAATGAAGTTTAACTGGAGCACAGGTCCACCCACATTTACATATTACCTTTGGCTATTTTCCTGCTACAGTGTCAGAGCTGAGTAGTTAAGGCAGAATCGAATAAATTTAGTTGTGGCACCATTAGGCCCGCAAAGCCTACATTAGTCACCATCTGGGCCTTTATAGAGAAAGGTAGCCGACCCCTGCTTTACTTAGGCTTTATTAATAATACATTCCTATTACCATAAATGCCACTGTAACCACAGCTACAGTATAACCAAAACTATCTCTTGGTTCCAGAGGATTACATGCTGCAGTAAGATGCACTGATTGCTACAGAGTATATTCCATAGCCTAGATGCCCAGATGCAAAGTCCAAACAATCTTGTGGACAAAGTGCTTGCTTCAGTGCTTATACACCCTAACCAAACAAGCACTGGATTTCTTGGTGGTTACAGTTATAACCATGCTCTTATGCTCTGTTCTTCTAGCAAGAAATGCATAACCTTAGGAGCAATTTACATCTCATTTTCAAACACACACCAAAGAAACCACACACACACACACACACACACACACACACACACACACACACCAGGAACCAGAACAGTGACAACCACAAAGCCTCCAGCTCCTTGGCAGAACTGTGTACACAACACTTTTTTCTTTCCTTTACACACAGCACATTTACTCTGGAGAGGCCGCTCATCATTTTCACATTCTCCAGCTCTGCTGGACCTGCCTACTAAAAAGCCCTAATAACACAATTTCAATGTAAGTGCCGTTGACCCTTGAGGTTTCATACTTGGGACTGACCTGTTGCATGCATCAAGCTCCCCTTATAGATAAACTGGGATGAGTGGTATTCAACAGTAGGCAATGAACAGATGACTGGAGCTCAAATTCCAAAGCAGACACAGTCCCAGAGGTAAACCTCAAGAGAGGACTACCAGTCTATACTACGGACAACATATGTGAGGGGAACACCATTTACAACAGTCAGTAGGGCTCAACCAGCACAAATGACCACACTCAGCATTACAGCTTCTTCAAGAAAGAGGTCAAACTTGACCCCAGCTTAGCCAAGTTCTTCCTACTCACCCTACCCTGCCTCTGGCAATCAAAACTTTAAATCGGCTGTAATCCCAGCACTTTGGGAGGCTGAGGCGAGAGGATTGCCTGAGCTCAGAGGTTTGAGACCAGCCTGGGCAACTTGGTGAGACCTCATCTCTAATTAAAAAAAAAAATTAGCTGGGAGTGGTAGCGCATGCACCTGTAGTTCCAGCTACTTGGAAGGCTGAGGCGGAAGGATTGAGCACAGCAGGTCGAGGCTGCAGTGGCTGTGAGCCTGCCACTGCACTTCAGCATGGGTGACAAAGTGAGATTCTAACTCAAAAACAGCAACAACAACAACAAAAATTAACTTTAAATCAAGCCAGCAAAAGAGACTCCCAGTACTAAACTGCCATGTACCCGGGATTCAGAAAAGGGATTCCGGTACCCCACGCAGCAGCTCATGCCTATAATCCCAGCACTTTGAGAGGCCGAGGAGAGAAGATCTACGGGCTAGAGACCAGTCCAGGCAACTTGACAAGACCTCATCTCTACAATAAATCAAAAAATTAGCTGGGCGTGGTGGTACATGTCTGTAATTCCAGCTACTTGGAAAGCTCAGGCAGAAGGATCGCCTGAGCCTAGCAGATCGAGGCTCCGGTGGCCAGGAGCGTGCCACTGCTCTCCAGCCAGAGCGACAGAGACTCCAACTCAAAATTTAAAAAAAAGAAAAGAAAAGGGATTACAAGCTGATATTAGCAAATTGTCCCACTAGATGGCATTGTTGACTTCCAAACTGGAACCACAATAAGGGAAACCAATCAGGAGTGTCAGGAATCAGCAACTATAGTCAGGGTCAAGCTTCTGGCGACCCCTTCTGGCCTTTCTTCCCATGACTTGGAAAACAGATGGAAGAGACAAAAGCAACAGTGGGTCACCTTCAAACTATGTAATGAGGAGATACCAAACTGCATGCATTTAACAGGTATCTATAGAGTGCTCTCTCTGTGCGCAAACACCAACAAGAAACAGCATCAACGCAACGGTCAAGAGTCTACACTCTGGCGTGTGCTGCCTGAGTCTGAATCCAAGCTCCACCATGTTCTTATATGACCCTAAGCAATGTATTGAACATCACTTTCCTTGCCTACATAGTGGAGACAGGTAGTAAGGCTGTTGTGAGGTTTAAAGAATGAGCATATGTGAAGTATGGAGAACAGTATGTGTCACATGTGTGTTATGGGGGGAAAAAAGACATGTATCAGACAAGGATCTTCCCTCTCAAGGTGCATAAAATCTGGAATGTAAGATTCCATATAAATAACTACATTTACAAGTAAACATGAGACTGGGAATGGTGGTTCACACCTGTATACAAGCACTTTGGGAGGCCAAGGTGAGTGGAGGCCAAGAGTGCAAGACCAGCCTGAGCAATACAGTAAGACTCTGCCTCTAATTAATTAACTAATAGAAAATGATAATTCCCACAAGTACAGATTAAATGATATGGAATACAGAATACAGAAAGGTCATGTCCTTCTGGGACCAGTAAGAGAAGACTGTCTTGACAACCAGATTTTTGTGCTGACGCTTAAAATCGGATTAATTTAGGAGAAGCAGGAATGAGAAGAAAAGGTATTCCTTTTTTGTTGTTTTTGAGTCAGAGTCTCACTCTGTCACCCAGGCTAGAGTGCAGTGGCACATTCACAGCCACCACAGCCTTGACCTCTTAGGCTCAGGCAATTCTTCCACCTCAACCTTCCAAGTGGCTGGAACCACAAGCGTGCACCACCACACCAGGCTAATTTTTTGTTTTATTGTAGAGACTAGGTCTTGCCAACTTGCCCAGGTTGGTCTCAAACCTCAGGACTCAAGAAATCCTCCTCTTGCCTTCACCTCCCAAAGTTTTCATATATTTAAAGAGTGCAGTTACAGGCCAAGCACAGTAGCTCAAGCCTGTAACACCAGCACTTTGGGAGGCTGAGGCGAGAGGATTGCTTAAGTCCAGGGGTTTGAGACCAGCCTGGGGAACTTGTCGAGACCTTGTCTCTACAATAAAATCAAAAAATTAACCGGGAGTGGTAGGGCGCACCTGTAGTTCTGGCTACTTGGAAGGTTGAGGTGGAAGGATCACTGGAGCCCAGCAGGTCGACGTTGGAGTAGCTGTGAGTGTGCCACTGCACTCCAACATGGGCGACAAAGTGAGACTCCAACTAAAAAAAAAAAAAAAAGAGATGGAGGACTATGAATAATTCCATGGTGGCAACAGATATAGGGAATACATAGTCTTTCCGCCTCCCATGCCTCCAGAAGAGTCCTGGTCCTCTCTCCTCCCACTCTGAATTTTCAATAGTTTTAAATAAGTTAAATAGCCAGGTCTGGTGGCTCACACTTTAGTCCCAGCACTTTGGGAGACTGAAGCGAGAGGACTGCTTGAGCCCAGGAGTTCAAGACCAGCCTGGACAACACAGTGAGACCTCATCTCTTAAAAAAATACCAAAATTAGTTGGGCATGGTGGCATGCACCTCTCATCCAAGGTACTTGAGCAGCTGAGGCGGAAAGATCACCTGGGCCTAGGAAGTCAAAGGTGCGGTGAGCCGTGATCGTGCCACTGCACTCCAGCCTGGGCAACAGAATGGGACTCTAACTCAAAAATAAATAAATTAGATGAACGCCAACCACTCCTCTACTCAATCCTAAGAAATGATATTTTTGAGCAGAATTTCCAGAGATACAGACACTGCCTCACCCTCTCACATACACCCTTTTAGTTATTCTTTTTTTTTTTTTTCTTTTTTTTGCGTCAGAGTCTCACTCTGTCACCCAGACTGGAGTGCAGTGGCCGCTACGGCCACCGCAGCCTCGACCTGCTGGGCTCTGACGATCCTTCCACCTCAGCCTTCCGAGTAGCCGGAATTACAGGCGCGTGCTACCACACCCGGCTAATTTTTTGATTTATTGGAGAGATGAGGTCTCGCCTGCCCAGGCGGGTCTCGAACCCGCGGGCTCAGGCAATCCACTCACCTCAGCCTCCCAAAGGTGCAGGATTACAGGCTGAGCCACCGAGCCCGGCTCTTAGTTATTCTTTTACATGAAGCCTTTTCAAATGATACAGGCTACCTGGACTCCGAGAGTTCACACTGCTCCTTAAATAAATCTGCCAGTCTTCTAAAGCCATGAAAAAAGCAACCACCACAGTAGCATGTTTATAAAGGTATGCAGAATGCTACAAAGTCAAAGATCACATCCCATCCACTCCATATTATTCAAGGCCTTAGTGGGACAAGGTATCCAGTCTGGGCTTAAGGAAGCTGAAAAGAACTTGGAGAAAGTCCAGCAGAGGGCACTAACAGATGAAAATGTCTGTTAGAAAATCTGAATAAGAAAATTCTAAACAAGGATTTGGAATGACTTCGCCTGGGCACCAGATGACTGAAAAATGGCTTAACATTGCAAGAAAGGGAATTTGTAAAAGCAATTATTTGCCATTCCCCCCAAGACATCTAAACAAGGCACTAGGATGAGTTAAATCCCTCCTGTTGTCAATTCAAGCTTCAGATAGAAATCACTGTATAAATTAAACTTTGGAACACTAGCAAGTTACTAAATAAGGCAAGGAAGCTCTTCCTAAAATTTTGGAATACTCCTGAGGGAAACCAGTTGAAGCAGAATGCTGGCTTTGTTCTCCACCAGCAATGGGGCAAGAGCTTATCCTAGGTCACATTACTGGGAAGAGTTGAGAGAAATCTGCCGCAATTGAGCCAAAGCATGCTTCAAAAGGCAGAAATTCACTAGGCTGTGACCAGGAAGCGCTGCGATGCAGGCTGGGCAAATTCTCATGATTCCTGTAACCTCCTTTCCTCCCTTCCCCTACCCCAGACATGTGCAGAAAGTACAGGCCAAACTAGGAAGGTGTCTTTCTGCCCTCCGGAAGGCACAGCTTTGCTGCTAGAAAGATGGAACATGGCAACCTTTCTGAGTAGGTGCAGCCTAAATAGAAACAGCTTTTCTTCCAGGCAGCTCTAAAGGGTCACAGCCTCCTAAGTCCAAAGGGGGTTCTTGAGAGATTCAAGTGGTCCCAAGCAGTCATGGGACTGTGCAAGCTATAATTTAATATTTCCAAGCCTAATTCAGTATTTTCAAAGGAAACTACCTTTACCCACACTAAGGCTGTGTAGACTAACATATTGCATGTCTTTGTGTTGGCTGCAATCACAGCAATCTAGACAGCGCCAATTACTTCATGCTGATTAGAAGCTTCAAAAGGTTCCCAGTGGCAGTTACAAAAGCCTTTGGTTACTAAAAACGGGGAAATACATTATTTCAGGCAGTGATACGGTAGCAATAGCAAGGAGGCAGACAAACCTTGCTTCCTGGCTTTGTTTCTTATTGGCCCCATAACCTTGGCCAAGTCACTTATCCCTTCTTAGCCTATTTCCCAAAAAACAGAGACCTCTTGTGATTACTCACAACTTAATCCTCAATTTATAGAACTGTGTGGAGGATTAAGCTATGAATAATCCAACCACTATCCGAGTTCAGGATTTGGAGTTAGAGATGCACATTCTACGCCTGGCTCTGCCACTTAGCAGAGGAAGACTGGGCAAATGATTTCACTTTTCTAAGTGTCAGATGTGGCTAACGGTGCATTCCTTAAAAGACAGCAGTGAGAGGCCAGACGCAGTGGCTCACACCTGCAATCCCAGCACTTTGGAAGGCCAAAGCAGGAGAACTGCTTGGGCCCAGGAGTTTGAGACCAACCTTGGCAACATAGTGAAACCTCATCTCTACAAAAAAAGCAAAAAAATTAGCCAGGTATGGTGGTGCATGCATGTAGTCCCAGTTACTTGGGAGGCTGAGGTGGGAGGATCCCCTGAACAGTGAACCATGTTCATACCACTGCACTCCATCTTAGGGGACACAGTGAGATTTTAACTCAAAAAAAAAAGATCACAGTGAAGGTAGAAATGGTAGAAAATATTTATTTATTTGGTTGTTTGTTTATTTAGAGTTGGAGTCTCACTCTGTCGCCCAGGCTGGAGTGTAGTAGCACGCTCACGACCACTGCAGCCTCAACCTGCTGGGCTCAGGCAATCCTTCCACTTTAGCCTTCCAAGTAGCTGGAACTACAGGTGTGTGCCACCACACCCAATTAATTTTGGGGGGTGCTCCTGCGATCCTTCCGCCTCAGCCTTCCAAGCACTGCTGGAACTACAGGCGCACGTTACCATGCCCAGGCTAACTTTTTATTTATTGTAGAGATGAAGTCTCGCCAAGTTGCCTGGACTGATCTCAAACCTGCGTGCTCAGGCAATCCACTCACTTCGGCCTCCCAAAGTGCTGGGATTACAGGCTGAGTCACCGAGCCCAGCCAATTTTTGGATTTATTGTAGAGGTGAGGTCTCACCATGTTGCCTGGGCTGGTCTCAAATCCGTGGGCTCAGGCAATCCTCTCATCTCTGCCTCCCAAAGTGCTGGGATTACAGGCATGAACCACCATGCTCGGTTAGAAATCATTTATAGAAAGTCGAGACCCACCTGGGCAGCGAGACCTCATCTCTACAATAAATTTTTAAAAATCAGCTGGGAGCCGGGCTCGGTGGCTCAGCCTATAATCCCGCGCCTTTGGGAGGCTGAGGTGAGTGAATTGCCTGAGCCCGTGGGTTCGAGACCCACCTGGGCACGCCTGTAGCTCCAACTACTCGGAAGGCTGAGGCGGAAGGATCGCCGGAGCCCAGCAGGCGAGACTGCGGTGGCCGGGAGCGGCCACTGCACTCCAGTCTGGGCGACCGAGTGAGACTCCAACTCAAAAAAAAAAAAGAAAAGAAAATGTCTAGAGTATGAACTTCACAGCAACCTGGATGGACTTAAGAGTCTATAATACTGAGTGATGTATCACAGAAACAAAGAACTTAGTATCACATGTTCTCACTCATAATTGGACCTTGAACAATTATCGTGAACAATTATCGTAATACTATAAGAAAGGGATTGGCAGTAGTGGGAAACTGCCAGGGGAGGGGGGGTGGGATTGGCAGTTGAGGGAAACTGTCAGAGGATGGGGAGGACACACTTCATCAACAAGGATACCTGCATAATGAACATTTGTATACCTAACCCTGAATTGTACTCCACATCTTTAAATAAAGAAAATTAAAAGAGAGAAGAAAAAAAGAAAGTGTCTAGGGTAGTATCTGGCCCTTGGTAAGTGTAGCTATCTACCACAAATGGAAGACATCTATTGTACTTACTACTTACAGTTTGGCAGATAAAGATTTTGAAACATTCAATGCATGGATAGAAGGAAGATAACAGAAGAGATCCTTAGGCTGAAAAGTAGGGCCCCACTACCACTGGCAGAAGAGACAGCTGGGTTTTCATGCTGAATTATTTCCACATGTACATTGACTCTGGCATTTACAATTTCAGTTTAAGTAGGAAAGGTGTCGGGGAAAGAGAAGGCAGGTAGCAAGATGTGGAAAGTAAGGGAGAATAGTTTCTGTTTGTCACCTGGCAAGCGAGTACAGGAAAGTCTAATAATAGAAAATAAGTAAACAGATGTGACTGGGGTACTGCCAATTCCTTACACAATATACCTCAATCTTCTCAAACACTACTTAGAAAATAATAGGCTCTAGGTGAAAACTGAGAATTTGTTGACCAAGTTAGCAGATGTGCATCTACTTAATAGCTCCCATGGGAATCTGTGGGGCGGGGCCTGGGGGTGGGTGGGTGTAGCTGGCCAAAGATTTAGGAATTCATCTCTATTGAGTAGTTTTATTACCTCTAAACACGCCCATGTCAGTCTTTAAAAAAAAAAAATTAAAGTTCGGTCAGGAGCAGAGGCTCATGCCTGTAATCGCAACACTTTGAGAAGCTGAGGCGGGAGAATCGCTTGAACCCGGGAGTTCAAGACCAGCCTGGGTAATACAGTAAGACTGTCTCTACAAAAATAAAAATAAAAAAAATTAGCTGGGCATGGTGATGCATGCAAAAGGATCACCTGAGCACAAGAGGTCAAAACTGCAGTAAGCCAGGACCACACCACTGCACTCCAGTCTGGGCAACAGAGTGAGACCCTGTCTCAAAAAAAAGAGAAACTGTCTCAACTCTTTTATTTTTTTCTCCTCTTCACAGCCATTTTACTGAAACATCTATTACTTGGTGACTGCCAAACTTCCATCAAAATGGTATCATATAAAGTCAGGAGCTGAGTGAAGACTACAAAAGGAAGTTTAAAAAAAAAACTCAGGAGTTTTATTATACAGATTCTTTGGCTTCTCCATAAATTTATCAAGTTGGTGTCATGTTGGAATCCAAACCTGTCCAGGAATGTGTTTTTTGCTGTTGTTGTTGGAGTCTCATTATGTCGCCCAAGCTGGAGAGCAGTGGCACGCTCACAACCCCCAGAGCTGTGATCTGCTGGGCTCTGGTGATCCTTCTGCCTCAGCCTTCCAAGTAGCTGTAACGACAGGTATGCACCACCACCCCGGCTAATTTTTTATTTATTGTAGAGATGAGGTCTCGCCAAGGCTGGTCTCGAACCCATGTGCTCAGGCAATCCTCTTACTTTGAGCCACTGCGCGTGGTGGGAATGTGTATTTTTTAAAAACTTAAGAATAATTCTGGGAAGGTCAGCAGGACTGAAACATACTGAACTTGATACTCAATGCCTCTATTTCCTCACCATTGATTTATGAATCAATTCATTGCAATTTGCACCCCGTGCCCACTAGTCCTTGATTATGTCATGAGGGATTTCTGTTCCTGTCAAAGTCAATGACAACAGTTAAATCCTTATCTTCTTTGACTCCCCAGCAGGTTTGACATTGAAGATTATTTGCAGTCTTGAAACACCACACTTCTTGCCTTCTGTGACCCCACTCTCTGCTGCTACTTGTGTCTCACCCTACTTTCCCTTTTCTTTGTGGGGGGAATTTCATGAGTTCTTCTTCTACTTGGTCCTAAAATGTTTCCCTGGACTCATTCAGTCACCCACTCATTTCATAATTTACCAAATATCAACTATGTACTAGCCATTGTTCTAAAATCTATATACTATGTCTAGGGCAGTAAGCAAAACAGACTAGGTCTCTGCTCTCAAGGAGTTTATGATCTATTGGGTTCCTTCCTGTTTTTCACTAGGGAAACCTACTCATGGACCTCTGAAATTGTTATCAATGTAATGTGCAATAATACTGTACATTCCTGACAGAGGTTTACAGCTTTTATCAGATTCTCAAAAATGCCCGTGACTTATGAAAAAAAAAACAAAATCTGCTACAATACAGTACATCTCTTTGAAGGTAGAGGCTCTTTTTTTTTTTTTTTTTGAGTCAGAGTCTCACTCACTGTTGCCCAAGCTGGAGTGCTTTTTTGCAGTGGCATGCTCATGGCCATCGCACCCTCGACCTGCTGGGCTCAGGTGATCCTTCCACCTCAGCCCTCCAGGTAACTGGAACCACAGGCGCATACCACCACACCTGGCTAATTTTTTGATTTATTGTAGAGACAATGTCTCCCCATGTTGCTCAGGCTGGTTTTGAACTCCTGAGCCCAGGCAATCCTCTCACTTCTGCCTCCCAAAGTGCTGTGATTACAGGCTTGAGCCATAGCACCCAGCTGGGTGGAGGATCTTATCCACACCCAAGCCTTCAATTATGATGAATATGCTTATAACGCCCAAAGAAAGAAGAGAACCAAACTGTCCAATACAGTGAACACGAGTCACATGTGGTTATATAAATTTAAATTAATTAAAAATACACAGTGTGCGGTGGTTCACACTGTAATCTCAGTATTTGGGAGGCGAAGATGGGAGGACTGCTGAAGCCCAGGAGTTTGAGACCAAACTGGGCAGCATGGCAAAATCTCATCTCTACAAAAAATTAGCCAGCACAGTGGCACACGCCTGTAGTCCCAGGTACTCGGGAGGCTGAGGCAGAAAGATCCCCTGAGTCCAGGTGGCAGAGGCTGTGGTAAGCCATGATTGTGCCACTGCACCCCAGTCTGGGTGACAGAGTGAAACCCCGACTCAAAAAATATAAAAAAATCAGTTCCTTAGTTGCACTAGTTACATTTCAAATACCTGAAATCGAGCAAGGCGTGATGGCTCATGCCTGTAATCCCAGCACTTCGAGAGGCCGAGGTAGGAGGATTGCTTGAGCCCAGGAGTTCAAGACCAGCCTGGGCAACTAGTGAAAACTCGTCTCTACAAAACGTAAAAAAAATTAGCCAGGTGTGGTGGTGCATGCTGTAGTCCCTGCTCCTTGGGAGGCTGAAGCAGAAGGATTACCTGAGCCCCGGAGGTCAAGGCTGCAGTGAGTCATGATTGTGCCACTGCACTCCAGCCTAGGTGACAGAGTGAGACTCTAAGTCAAAAACAAAACAATCAATATCCACATGTGGCTAGTGACTTCCACATTAATGGAAGTTCAGACAGAGAGCATTTCCATCCTTGTGGAAAGCCTTATTAAACAGCATTAGTATAGAAGTCTCAAGATTAAACCCAGGATCTGAGTCCTAGTTCTGCCACTTGTTTTCTTAGTAACACAGCAGCTTTCTTAATCTCTCTCTACATTTCCTCCCTTTTACGTGTTAAAATGTAAAACATTTCAGAAACCTATTGTGGGGATTAAATCAGTTAATTTATGTGCAGCACTTAACACAAGGCTTGGCAAATAAGTACTGGGCAATTGTAAATAAAACTTATTTTTATTATGATACATCATTTGCAGTAGTGTTGATCTCTTTGCTTTGTTTTTTGTTTTTTGTTTTTATTTTTTTGAGTCAGAGTCTCACTCTGAGCATGCCCACTACTGAATCCATCACCTTTTTCTCTTAACTTGTACTCCACGAGTAAGGATTCATGTGAAATAGAAATACACCCCAAAATCAGTATGACACCAAGTCCTGCAGTCTCCACTTCCTGTCTCTCAAAGCCACTCAGTCTCCATTCATCACTCTGATGGCCACCATCTGAGACCAAGCTCTCATCACTCCTTGCCTGGATTATGTTAATGGACTCTTCACTGCTCTTCATGTTGCCAATATGGCCCTATTCCAGTCTAGCCTAACACTGAAACAATGATCTTACTGAAAGGCAGATTTGATCATGTCTCTTTCTGGCTTAAAGTTCTTTAAGCTTCCCATCATTTGGAAACAGAGTTCCAGCTCCTTATTTCAACAATAATAGCCTCACAATCAGACTGTCACCTCACCTCTTGGCTCCCTCAGTTCTCACTCCTACTCTCCACCCAAGTCCTCCTGCTTGCCTCCTCTTTTGTTTTGTTTTTATGTTTGTTTTTGAGTCCAAGTCTCACTCTGTTGCCCAGGCTGGAGTGCAGTGGCATGCTCACAGCCACCACAGCCTTGACCTGCTGGCTCAAGGTGATCTTTCCACCTCAGCCTTCCAAGTAGCTGGAACCACAGGCATGTGCCACTACTCTCAGCTAATTTTTTGATTTATTGCAGAGGCGAGGTCTCACCAGATTGCTTAGGCTGGTCTCCAACACCTGAGCTCAGGCAATCATCTCACCTCTGCTTACCAAAGTGCTAGGATTATAGGCGTGAGCCACCACGTCTGGTCGCTTCCACCTTTGAATTCATCCTTCTCCTGACTTGGCGTGGTCTTTTCTCTCTCCCATCTTTGTCCCACTAATTCCCACCCCAGAAGCAATATAGTTTAGGGACTGAGCCTGAGGAGTCTAACATTGGACTGCCTGCATTCAAATCTTGACTATTCTAAGATTTGGGGGTGGCCAGGTACGGTGGCTCATGCCTGTAATACCAGCACTTTTGAAGGCTGAGGCAGGAGGATTGCTTGAACCAACGAGTTTGAGACCAGCCTGGGCAACATAGTGAGACTTCATCTCTACGAAAAATAAAAATAACTAGCCATTGTGGTGGCATATGCCTGTAGTTCCAGCTACTCAGGAGGCTGAGGTGGAAGGATCACCTGAGCCCAGGAAATCAAGGTCGTGGTAAGCCGTGATCACGCCACTGCAATCCAGACTGGGTGACATAGTAAGACCCCCGAATCAAAAAATAAAAATAAAGCCTGGTACGGTGTCTCAGCCTGCAATCCCAGCACTTTGGGAGGCCAAGGCGAGAGGATTGCCCAAGCCTGGGGGTTCAAGACCGGCCTGGACAACTTGGTGAGACATTATCTCTACAATAAGTCACAAAAACTAGCTGGGCGTGGTGGCATGTGTCTGTAGTTCCAGCTACTTGGAAGGCTGAGAAAGAATTGCCAAACCCCAGAAGGACGAGGTGCGGTGGCCATAAGCATGCCACTGCACTCCAGCCTTGGCAACAAGAGTGAGACTCCAACTCGAAAAAAAAAAGATCGGGGGTGATTTGGAAATGATAATCATATCTATGTTATTGGGGTATTGTGAGAATGAAATAAACGAATACCCACAAATACTTAGAAAGGTATCTGGCATTTAGTAGATACTCAACATTATAGCTATTATTATCCTTCAAAAGTAGTACTTTCTCAGAGAAATCTTCCTTGCTAGCCACCACCCATGCTATGGTCCAGTATCACCCTACTCTTTATCATAACAATTATCATACTCCTTGAGATACAATAATTAACGATTCACTTCTTTCTGCCTTCTACTACACTAAGTTATTTGAGAGCACAGATCTTATTTTATTTGTCATTTATTTCCATCCCCAGTACCTAGCACAGTGCCTAGCACACATTAGGTGATAAATGAATTCACAAGTGTCTAGCCCTGTCCTCCTATGCTGTACTTACAAAGGTCTCCACTTCCACGGAGAATTCGCTCTGGTCAGTCCAGAAAGACACCTTGCTGAGTTCTCTCAAGTCAACACAGAATTGCACTTTTCCCTTTGTTCACCAACATTCTCTGAATGCCTGTGTTGAAAGTGCCCCACCAGACCCTACTGAATGTCTAAGGCATGGGTTTGTGACCTCAAGAGCTCACCACCCCGTTTGAATTCCTGACCTGTCATTCTATTGGTCCATGTGTTTTAACTATGTTTCAGGTATTGGTGCTAGGCTCTAGAGGTACCAGCTTAAATTAGACATCTGTGGACCTTCCAGATAAAAAAGCCACTGTGACAAAACCCACCAGTATACTCCTAACGCCAGCCCTCCTCTGCCCTAGCCCATGCCAAAGTAGCAGTCCAACTCTCAGCCAGCATGAGAAAGCCACGTCTCACATTAAACAGCATCTCCATCAGAACATGGGCAGAAAAGAATGTGGCTCTCCAACCAAACATTACACTTAAAAGATAGTAGGAAAAGATTTTGAGACTCAAGGCTATGATTTCTTTCTTTCTGAACTGTCAATGGGTTTTACTTTTTTTTTTTTTTTTTTTGAGTTGGAGTCTCATTCTGTCACCCAGGCTGAAGTGTAGTGGCACACTCAGGCCACCACAGCCTCAATCTTCTGGGCTCAGTGATCCTTCCGCCTCAGACTTTCAAGTAGCTGGAACTAACAGACGCACACCACCACACCTGGCTAGTTTTTTGATGTATTATAGAGATGAGGTCTTGCCAAGTTGCCCAGGCTGGTCTCGAACTCATGGGCTCAGGGAATCATCTTGCCTCGGCCTCCCAAACTACTGGGATTATAGACGTGAGCCACTGCACCTGGCCTGGGTTTTACCTTTTCATGCTTATTCTTGGCTCTCGCGAATAAAGACAGTCAAGCTCTGGCTAGGCAAAATAAATAAATATTCTTTCCAATGCCCTGTTCTAAGATATTTTTCACAAAGGATTTCTCACTCACAATAAAATTCTAGAGCTCTTGCTATACACAATTAAAAGAATTATACTTACCCCATTATATTCCTCAAATGGGTTCTGAGAAAGCGAGCAAGGGAAATGGATGCCAGCTTCAACTCTCTTCAGTTGCTCTTAGCTAAAGGTGCACACCGCTTTTTTCAAGTTTCCCACATCCTACTAGCTTCCTTGGGCTCAATCACTACTTAGCTTCACAGTGAAATCCTAGGCTCGCTTAAGATAAGAAATAAAAATTAACCAGGTCACTCAGCAGTAAACTTACTCAGGAGGTAATGTGGTCAACCAAGTTGCTTCTAAGAAGAACTTCAAGTGTGTAAAGATTGGTCAGGACCTGGAGAGTGAAAGCTGAAAGGCCAACCTCCCTCCACCCTCCTTTCTTCTCTCCCCCATCCCCCATGTCCCCTCCCTGCCTCTAGAAAATCTCTTGCTCCACAATCCTGAACACTCATGTTGAAGAAGGGTGTCAATGCCCAAGTGTTGCAGAAAGCTCTCAATCCCAAGGCAAGTCAGAAGCCATTTTATGCACAGATAAATCTAAAACTTTATTTTGGACAATCAGCTTGATCCTGGTCCCTACATTTAAACTGCTCAAAATGATGAGTTCAAGTTCCTTCCCCAATGAACTCCTCTCACAGGAACAGGACATGACACACAGAGGGTCAACATTTCTGTTCCCTACAATGCTTCAACTTCCTCCCCACCAAGAATCTCAAACTATATTCCCAACTGTTGAGTTTTGGAAGACACGACTGACTAAGCATTATTTGTCTCCTAACAAACATGTGTCTGAATGTGTTTCTAATCAAAGACTTATAAATACCATTCAGAACTTCAGGTCAGCATCAAATGGTATGACTCATCAGACTGGGTTGATATAATTCAAGCCAAATAAACTTAATGTTTTAGGTTGTCTTGTTACTGAAAAATGCTTGTGTGATTTCTGTTAGGCTTCAGCAAATGTTGAAAACGCCTGAAGGAACTCCTCCCTCCAAGGAGTCATCTGGTTAGGTATTCAATATACAAACTCCTCTTTGCCTAATCTCTTCTTGGCTTTTCTTCCCACTACTGACTTTTGCAAACTTGTCCCTAGAATTCTGTCCACAGTCTCTTTTCCTTCGCACACTACACACTCTCCTCCAATGATCTCATCCAAATCCATAGTGCCAACAAATACCCACATGTTTACTCCCAAACCTGTATCTTCAGCTCTATTCCACCAAGCTCCAGTTCCCTGTATCAAGCTGTTTACATACAGAATATTACCAAACCTGCCTCTAGGCTCCTCCCACAGCACACCCAAAACTACCTCTTCCCCCTCTGGCACCCTCATTTCTTCTCCCACACAACTCCTATCTGCCTTCCTTAACTCAGAAACCTATATCACCATCCATCCACATAGTTGTGCAAACAAGAAAACCCAAAAATAGTCTAAGCAGTTCTCTCCTCTCCACTCTGTCAGGAATTATATTTGCCTCTACCTTGGAAATATATTTTATATCCACCCTCTCTTCTCTACCCGGTCCCTGCCCTAATCCAAAGACTATTTCCACAAGAATTACCAAGAAACTTTCTTTTTTCAGATAGGCCCTTATCCCCTCACTCACCCCGGATTCTGACTCAGGAGTCCTGGGTTGGAGGCTGAAGAATTTTTCTTTTTCTTTTTTCTTTTTTTTTTGAGTTGGAGTCTCACTCTGTCACCCAGGCTGGAGTGCAGTGGCACGCTCACTGCCACTCCAGCGTCGACCTGCTGGGTTCCGGTGATCCTTCCACCTCAGCCTTCCAAGTAGAACTACAGGCGTGCGCTACTACGCCCGGCTACTTTTTGATTTATTATAGAGACGAGGTCCTGCCAAGCTGCCCGGGCTGGTCTCGAACCCGTGGGCTCAGGCAATCCTCTCACCTCGTCCTCCCAAAATGCTGGGATTACAGGCTGAGCCATGAGTCCGACTGA
>NW_007259849.1:587780-603806 GCF_000164805.1 Carlito syrichta
CTCGCTGCCCAGGCGGATCTCAAACCCACGGGCTCAGGCAATCCACTCACCTCAACCTCCCAAAGGTGCAGGATTACAGGCTGAGCCACCGAGCTCGCCTAGCCTGAAGGATTTTTAACAGGCATCTCAGGTTTGCAAACTACTGAAGTTCTATCTGAGCCACCGAGAAACTACTGAAGTTCTATTCTATTTAAATGGCTGTAAATGTGCTGATAAATGTTTAACAACCAGAATGTGGTAGGGAGACTGATATGCATTATTTGCCAATTTCTGTAATATAAATACTCCCACTATGGTCTGTTTCTTTTTTTTTTTTTTTTTTTTGAGTTGGAGTCTCACTCTGTCACCCCTGCTGGAGTACAGTGTCACGCTCACAGCCACTGCAGGCTCGACCTGCCGGGCTCAGGCGATTCTTCCACCTCCGCCTTCCAAGTAGCTAGAACTACAGGCGCACACTACCACACCCAGCTTATTTTTTTGATTTATTGTAGAGATGAGGTCTCACCAAGTTGCCCAGGCTGGTCTCGAATTCCCAGGGACGGGCCCTCCCAGGCTGAGGCAATCCTCTCGCCTCAGCTTCCCACCGCGCCCATGGTCAGTTTCTGATGTCACTGAAGACCATCATTGGAAAGTGATGGACACAATGGGCTTCTATAAACTAATGCAAGCTGACTCCAGCACAATGAATATGCCCAGACTGCCACCTATTATCTTCTAAAGCAGCTCTCAACAAGCCTCTTTCCAAGTTAAAGTCCCTGGAAGTCTTCCTGTAATGTCATAGGGTACAGTCCAAAGTTATCTGCCTGACATGTAAGGCCTTATAACATGAAACCAACTTCCTCAGCAAAAAGTTCCACCTGAGTCCCTTTTGCTGTTTACATGGAACCACGTGTGCTCCGCTCATATTCATTCCTCTAAACGTCATTCATGTTGGTCTCTCAGCTTTAAATGTTTCATCTACATGATCTGCATCTTCCACCTTGGCCAGCTGAGCTCCATGCCACACAAAAGCTTGACTGTCTCTTCCATCAGGTAGATGAATTCCTTGACTTTTTGCCCTGCTGAACCAGAGCCACAGAGCTAATGACAAATCCAGCTAGTGATATCGGTAGCTCTGCCCGTGCCCTGGAGAGAACCTATTGGTATGTCAGATAACATCTCCTTTGTTGCAAACACTAGCTGCTTTTTTTCAATTCATACAAATCATTGAACACCAACATGTATTTAACACTAAGAATAAACCTTAACATTTAAACTGCTCTTCCTAGTCCTCAAAGTGCATCCATGTATATTCTTCCACCTAATTTTTTTACCCTTATAAGGTAGGCAAGATATATATATACTCCAATCCACAATTTAAAGAAGAAGAAAATTAGGGTTCAAGAGGATACATGACATGTCTAAGAGTAAACTGTTGGTAAACTAAGAAACCAAGATGTCAATTTAAGTTTTCTGCCCCAGCATTATTTGGTCTTTTGTTTTGAGTACACCGTAGTACTGGATCACAACATTCACTTGGAGCCAGGAAGGGGTGGGCAGAAAGAATGACCTCACTGATAAGACTGAGGGGGTTCTGAACTTGGGCTGAGACTCGGAGTGAGGAATTAGGCAGAGCCTGAATGTTCATTCTGCTGTAGGTGTCAGTCGTCTCTGCTCTCCAGGAGGTAGTCCTTAGCCAGAAAGCAAGAACATCTGCGAAGTCCAAGGCACCAAAAACTTTGAAACAAGAAGTGACTAGTCTGTCCTGACCAGCTTTCCGCAGTTTGCCAGGTGATGGCACCAGCCATTGAGTTCACAAAGCCACAAGTGAAACCATAAAAATAAATTACCATACCAGAAGAAAAACATCCTACACTTAAGAGTAGAACTCTCTCAACAACCAGCTGGTGAAAAAACCATAGGCAAGCCAAATAAGACAGCAGTGTGCCAGGGGACAGGGCAGGGCTTCCCAGAGCTAAAGCCAGAGCTGGAGAGACTTCTAGGAGGTCAATGAAGGGTTGGCCTGCAGCCCAAGGGGTAGTCTTTGGGAACCAGGGAGGCCAGCACCCTCCCATTTAGGCACAAGGGCAGGACTCATAACAGCTAGGCCAGCTGCAGAGGAGACAAGCTGGTGCCCTGAGGGTCTCTTCACAGAAATCGGTTTAGGAAACAGTCCTGATGACAGTGCCAGTTTCATTCTACTGCCAGCTGACATCGATACAGCTTGATTTAGGAACCAACTTTGAGTCGACTGAAGCACTGATTCCCCAGAAACAACTAATAAACTCCTGTAAGAACATTTTAGAGGCCGGGCACGGTGGCTCACACCTATAATCCCAGCACTTTGGGAGGCCAAGGTGAGAGGACTGCCTGAGCCCACAGGTTCCAGACCAGCCTGGGCAGCTTGGTGAGCCCCCCCCCCCGCCATCTCTATAATAAATCAAAAAGTTAGCCAAGCATGATGGCGTGAGCCTGTAGTTCCAGATACTTGGAAGGCTGAGGCCGAAGGATTGCCTGAGCCCAGCAGGTCGAGGCTGCGGTGGCCAGGAGTGTGCCACTGCTCTCCAGGCTGGGTGACAGAGTGAGACTCCTATTCAAAAAAAAAAAAGAACATTTTAGAAGAAGCCCAAGCAACAGGAGCACTGGTCCATTCATATCTGGTTGAAGGCCAAACTCAATTAAGAACCAATATATTTTCAAGAATTTTTATAGCTTCCCAACTGGCAATTTTGTTGCTACATATTCATTTCCCTCTAGTTCACACAAGTCAAACCTCTCAGGCCGGGTGCAGTGGCTCACACCTGTAAATTCCAGCACCTTGGGAGGCTGAAACAGGAGGATCTCCCAGGGGTTCAAGGTTACAGTGGAGCTATGATAGCACCACACTGCACTCCAGCCTGGGTAATAGAGAGACCCTGTCTCCAAAAACCAAACAAAACCTCTTAAAAAGCTGAAATTCTAGCCAGGCTTGGTGGCTCAGCCTGTAATCCCACACCTTTGGGGAGACTGAGGTGAGTGGATTGCCCAAGCCCGTGAATTCGAGACCCGCCTGGGCAGGCAAGACCTCATCTCTACAATAAAATCAGAAAATTAGCCGGACGTGGTAGCGCGCGCCTGTAATTCCGGCTACTTGGAAGGCTGAGGCAGAAGGAACGCTGGAGTCCAGTAGGTCGAGGCTGCGGTGGGCCGGGAGCGGCCACTGCACTCCAGTCTGGGCGACAGAGTGAGACTCCAACTCAAAAAGAAAAAAAAAAAAAAAAAAGCTGAAATTCTGAGTCCTAAAAGGTCACAAGGTGGGACAGATACAGAGAGCTTAGTGTTTTTCCTGGAAAGCCAAGGAAGCTGATGCATCTGAAAAGAAGGACACATTCTTGGGTCCTCAAGGACAAAAGAAACATGGGGAGTGAGGGAGCTTCATGTAGAAACCCTATCACAGACAAATTGCTCTAGTGACCATAGAGCTCAAGGACAAACAGGCTGCAAGCTGTGCTATTTTCTAGAAAGAATCCTTTCGGTTTCCTGCCTCCCCTCCTGTGCCCCACTCCTACCCCCACCCCCATTCAACTTCATTTGCCCTTAGCCCCAGGGAAAACTGGTTTAAGGTAAAACCATTATTTTGGTTTTTCCAATTGGAAGAAATAAAAATAGTCCTAACCAAGAACTCTGGTCATTTACCAACTCACAGAGAGCCCTAAGGGTCCTGGAAAGAAATCCCAGCATTGACTGGACCTGAAGTCAGGATGTCTAGGTGTAATAGCCTGATATGTTTCCACAATGACATTTTTCCACATAGGATCCATATTTTCTCTGCCAAGCACTTTGACAATTTTTCCATAAGGTATATATACCATGTGTGGCTACTTTTCATTAGCATGAAGGCAACAGGTACTGGATCATTCAGAATATTAAACAAAAAAAAGTAAGTTGACTAATCCACAAATGATTTATTTTTCATTTGAGAAATTTAATGGAACACATATACCCAGACACACACAATCACACTCCTGCCCTATAATCCAATTAACCTTCAAATTCCAACACTGAGATCCACTCATACGAACAGACATAAAAAGGATTTTGATAATCCACAAAGTAGACAATTCATTCATTCAAAATGCATTCAAAGAACATGTTTTGAATGGCAGTCTGTACACAGAAAAAAGATAAGAAGCAAGTTTTGAGTGGGCCAGGCACTCAACCAGAAAGTAGCAGGCCCAGCCCTGCCCTCCAAAATCTGAATATGTGTTTAGGAATAGGTCTTAAAGCATAAAGATAATTAATAATAACCAGAAGTTCATATCATAGGGGAAACTAATATGTATTGAGTACTTGTTATATGCATTTATATGCATTTTCATATACTAGCTCACTTAAAAGTCAGTATTTGAGAAAAATAATATCCTTCTCTTTTTTACTCAAACCCTGTTTTGTTTTTTTTTCCTCCAATATCTTTTTTTTTTTTTTTTTTTTGAGTTAGAGTCTCACTCTGTCACCCAGGCTGGAGTGCAGTGGCATGCTCATGGCCACCGCAGCCTCAATTTGCTGGGCTCAGGTGATCCTTCTGTCTCGCTGGAACCAAAAGCGCATGCCACCACGTCCAGCTAATTTTTGATTTATTGTAGAGACGAGATCTTACCATGTTGCCCAGGTGGTCTCGAACCCTTGAGCTCAGGTAATCCTCTTGTCTCAGCCTCCCAAAGTGCTGGGATTACAGACTTGAGCCACTGCGCCCGGCCTTCCGATATCTTTATAGCAAGAATACAAGTGTCCCATTTCCTGTAACCAAATACATATGCCCTAACTCCAAGGGCTTATCATTGTAATTATAAATTATCTATAATACTGGTGTCCTCTCTGACCTACATGGCCTCTCCTATGGCAATCTCCTATAAATGCTTTTCAAAACTCATGGCTAGGCAGGCAATTGAATCTGTGATGGCCAAAGCCCACACATGTGCTGCCTGAATATCGCTACATTAACTCTGCTGTGCAAAGAGAATTAAGGCGATTGTTCCCACGATATCACTGGCTGAGGAGATCTGACTCAGAGCTGGGGAAAATTACAGGAGCATAAAGGACTAGCCCCTGAAGAACCTCCACTTCACTCACAACTTCCTACCTGGAATTGCTCATTTGAGACTTGAAACTTAAATATATCCCAACTAAACATACACAGCCTACATGGGTAAGTGGTACATGTTCTTACCACTCAAAATACTCCCATTCTCCTTTGTCTTTTTTGCTCATCACTCATATTGGGAAGTACGAAGAGCAGAAAAAAAAATCCCTGGCCTTTCGCTGTTTCCTTATCTAGGATACTGTTCATTTGTATATATCTGCAAAGTCATTCGCTTCCAATTCTTCTTTATGTCCATTTTCTTCTCAGGGTAATTTCAGTGAGAAAGCAATTGTGATGATTAATTTTAGGTGTCAACTTGACTGGACTATGGAATACCTAGAAATCTGGTAAAGCATTATTTTGGATGTGTCTGTGAGGGTGTTTCCAGAGGAGATTAGAGTGTGAGTCTGAGTGGATTTGGTGGGGAAGATCTGCCTTCATTCTGGGTGGGCACCATCCAATCTGCTGGGGACTCAGAGAGAACAAAATCAGAGAAAAGGTGAATATGCTGATCTAGCTGCAGGAGCTGGGATACACTCTGATTTCCTATCGTGGGACAACTGCAGGCTGCCCAGAAGTTGGCCTCCAGGACTTAAACCAGTGGCCCTCCAGATTCTAAGGCCTTTGGCTTCAGACTGTTACACCACTGGCTTTCCCTAGGTCTTTGGTATTGGACTGAGACACTACCAGCATCCCAGGGTCTTCAGCTTGTAGAAGGCCTATTGTTGGGACTTCTCAGCTTCCATAATCACTAGAGCCAATTCCCTTAATAAGTCCTCTCATATATCTAAGTCCATATCTATGTCTATATCTATGTCATTTATATCTGTATCTGTATCAATATCTATCTATCCTATTGGTCCTATCTCTCTGGAGAACCTTGACCAATAATACAGTAATGAATGACTCACAATGGTCAGGTTCCATTCCTGACTTTGGCTGAGGGTGAGTCTCACTTGGATGAGATAAGTTGGTTTCTGTGATGCCCAGTTGCCCCAAGAGTGAAAACATTTCCCCCAAATTGGCCCAGACTTATTTTTTTATTTCATCATACTTCAAGTGCTGAAGTTTTTCCCCTTCCTTTGATGATCTGACTCCTGGAAGTGGTGATGTGTCCTCCAGTTGTGTCTATTTCCTCTCTATTCACTTCTTCACTCCCTGCAATCAAGCTGCCATCTCTATAGCTTGACAGCAAATGCTCTCTTTTTTTTTTTTTTGAGTTGAAGTCTCACTCTGTCACCCAGACTGGAGTGCAGTGGCTGCTCCAGGCCACCGCAGCCTCGACCTGCTGAGCTCCAGCGATGCTTCCGCCTCAGCCTTCCGAGTAGCCGGAATTACAGGCACGTGCTACCACGCCTGGCTGATTTTTTTGATTTATTGCAGAGATGAGGTCTTGCCGCCCAGGCAGGTCTCGAACCCGCGGGCTCCGGCAATCCACTCACCTCAGCCTCCCAAAGGCGTGGGATTGCAGGCTGAGCCACCAAGCCCGGCTAGCAAATGCTCTCTTATCAAAGGTCACCAATGACTCTGTTGAATGGCCTTTTTCCCTCTTCCAAATCTTTCTGACATTTCTACAGCATCTGAAATGACTCCTCCTTCTCAAGGAGAAAAAAAAAAAAAAGTTTTCCACTCCAGACTTAATTTCTTTTCTTTTTTTTTTTTTGAGTTGGAGTCTCACTCAGTGATCCTTCCGCCTTAGCCTTCCAAGTAGCTAGTACTACAGGCATGTGCTACCACGCTCAGCTAATTTTTTTGTTTATTGTAGAGATGAGATCTCGCCAAGTTTCCCAGGCTGGTCTCAAACCTGTGGCCTCGGGGTGCCACTGCATTTTAGCCTGGGCAATGGAGTGAAACTCCAACTCAAAAAAAAAAAAAAAAATTGGTGCCTGACTGCAGGTGATGGTAGAAGTCAAGAGAGAACTCTAGGATGTCCTGCTTGCTAGCTCCTGTAGGCAGTTCTGGCTTCCTTGGTATCCCCACCTCCTTAGCACAGTGCAAAACAAGCATGAGGAAACAATACATAGCGTTGGCTAGTTAGTCACTACCATCTTCATCAGTTAACAGCAAAAAATCCTTTCACCCCAGAGACTTAATTTCAACAGTACTTAATGAAATCATCTCTCTCATTTAAGAAGCATTTATGGAGCACCTTCTATGTGCCAGGCTCCATTTGAGGGTACACAAAGACTTAAAAAGAGAAAGCAAAAGACACATTCTGTCCTTAAGGAGTTAACGCTAGTGAAACTGAATTCCATTGAATGACTAGGTTAGGTACAATAAAACGATTGGGCTAGGCAAGGTAGCTCATGTCTGTAATCCTGTAATCCCAGCACTTTGGGAAACCGAGCTGGGAGAACCACTTAGCCCAGGAGTTCGAGTCCAGCCTGGGCAACATAGTGATATCTTGTCTCTACAAAAAAATACAAAGACTAGCCAGGCCTGGTGGTGCCCATCTGTAGTCCCAGCTACTAAGGGGGCTGAGGCAGAAGGATCATCTAAACCCATGAGGTCAAAGTTGCGGTGAGCCATTATCATGCCACTGCACTCTAGACTAGGTGACACAGTGAGACCCCCACAACTCAAAAAAAAAAAAAGAAAGAGATACAAAGATGATTACTTCATGGAAAGTGGAATAAGTATCTATATAAAGTACAGTATGCATACAAGGGAAAGAACACCAGGAGCTGCATGGGAAAACAGGGCTTCACAGAAGAGGAAGCATTCAGGCAAACATTTAAAAGAAGAGTAAAATTTTCTAGACAAACCACATTCCAAACAGAGGGACTGGCACGGGCCAAAGCACAAGAGCTTGAAGAGCCATGGACACTCTCTCAAGGACCACCAGCTCCATATTGCTGGAGATGAGGGCTGAGGTAGGAATGAAAAGGGTGAAAAGGGACAAGTAAGCAAAGTCTGCGTCATGAAGGGCCGAGTGTGTCTTGAATGGGATTAGTTTTCATCCTGCAGGTGATGAGGAAGCACGGGAGAATTTTGAACAGGTGGTGAACTATTTATTAGAAGAAATTAAGGGGTAAAGAGGCAGGCCTATATGGAAGCCCTCGCAACAGAGCAGGCTTAAGGCTTAAGCTGAGAGTGGAATGAGAATGGAGAAAACTAGAGAGGAATCTTAAGAGGTGCCTGATTGCGCCAGGCGTAGTGATTCAAATCTGTAATTCCAGCATTTTGGGAAGTTGAGGTGAGAGGACTGCTTGAGTCCGTGGGTTCGAGACCAGCCTTGGCAACATGGTAAGATCTCATCTCTACAATAAGTCAAAAATTTAGCTGGGTGTGGTAGCACATGCCTGCTGAGGCCGAAGGGTCGCCACAGCCCAGCAGGTCAACACTAGGATGGTTATGAGCTTGCCACTGCATTTTAGCCTGGGCAACGGAGTGAAACTCCAACTCAAAAAAAAAAAAAAAAAAATTGGTGCCTGACTGCAGGTGATGGTAGAAGTCAAGAGAGAACTCTAGGATGTCCTGCTTGCTAGCTCCTGTAGGCAGTTCTGGCTTCCTTGGTATCCCCACCTCCTTAGCACAGTGCAAAACAAGCATGAGGAAACAATACATAGCGTTGGCTAGTTAGTCACTACCATCTTCATCAGTTAACAGCAAGAAAAGTCTACAACAAATCTTCACTGAGCCTTGTACAATGAAATAAAAGCAGAAGGGTTGTTAAAGTGAGTTATGAGAAGATTTCGGAGAACTCCAACTGAGTTCTAGGTAGCATAAATATGCACTTATCTTGGAATCTTACATAAAGTGACACTCATCTATTAAAAATATGCAGAAAACAGTACAAGCACAGTTAAGCAATAGCCCTGGAGCCAGGCCCAGAAGTCTAGGTCCAGTTCAAGTCACACCATCATTCTGAATCTCAGTTTGCTTATTTGTAAAATAAACGGTGTGCTAGACAATCACATAGGCCCTGTCTAGACTAAAGGTACGATGAAGCCAAACTAAGAAATCTTCCAGTAAGTCCATTTGAATGTTAAGTGGAAAACACATATATTGGCAGAGAAGGGAGTTGCTGGTTGTCACGTGATCTGAACCAGGAAGGCAGGGTGGCATTGGCTGGACAGTAGGAACAGGAGAATGGCAACCTGAGAACAAATGTGGGTTTACCCAGAAAGACAACTGACAGACACAGAGATGCAGAAAAACAGCTTCCCGGCTCACCTCCCGCATGCTCATGTTGATCCCTGCTTCCTTTTACTGTTATTCTCTTTCCAGGTTATCACTTTGTAATTCTCCTAATAAAATCATGGACTAACACTTAACAGCAAGAAGGTGCCTAAAGGATGACCTAGTCCAATTCTTTCTTCTTCAGAACAGGAAACCTACAGTCAAAGAAGTTAAGGGATATGTATAAAGTCACAGAGGTGTTTTAACAGCACTGCAAAGAATAAAACTCAAGTCTGTATTCTCAGAGCTCTTCCCACAATACCATGCTGCCCTTGGGGTACAAGAATGTAAGCTCCCAGAGGACAGAATGGGGTCTTAAACACTTTTTTCTTTTTTCCTTTTTTTTGAGTTGGAGTCTCACTCCGTCGCCCAGGCTGGAGTGCAGTGGCAAGCTCAACACCATCTCAGCTTCGACCTGCTGGGTTCAGGCAATCCTTCTGCCTCAGCCTTTCAAGTAGCTGGAACTGCAGGCGCATGCTACCACGCCCAGTTAATTTTTTGATTTATTGTAGAGATGAGGTCTTGCCAAGTTACCCAGACTGGTCAGGCAATCCTCTCACCTCAGCCTCTCAAAGTGCTGGGATTATAGGCATGAACCACCGCGCCCGGCCCATTTTGTTTTTCTAAATCTTTGGTGCTACTGCTCCCAAGGAGGATAAAATTGTTAACAGTTGTTCGGACTAATGTGGCCGTGTGGCATTTTTGAGAGTTTTCTACATGCCAAGCTCTTTTCTAACCACTAGAAACACAATAATAAACAGAATAGGAAAGGCTCCTGCTCTTAAAGATCTCGAATTCTTATGGTTAGCAGTAGGGATACAGAAATGGAAGAAAGATCATCAACAAAGAGCAAATTTTAAAAAGGCGATAATTTCAAAAGTAAAAAAGTCCTATGATGATACTAAAACAAAAGCGTGATAAATGGAACCTCAAAAAAGCTTTAAAAAAATGCTAAAGTCACACCAACAATAAATGGCTAAGCCTGGAGCCTCCTGGATTGAATCTATGCAGATCACTCAAGTCCATGACTTTGCCAACTATCCTCTATAGAGTAGCTACCGCAGCACTTTGCACAAGCACAGAATGATTGGTTGAATGTGAATGCATATCATCAGAAGGATTCCCAATGCATTTTTCTTTTGATTCAGGGTCTCACTCTGTCACCCAAGCTGGAGTGCAGTAGCTCAGCTCTATAGCCTCGACCTCCTGGGTTCAGGCAATTCTTCCGCCTCAGCCTCCTGAGTAACTGGGAGTACAGGCATGCGCCATCACACCTGGCTAATTTTTAAATGTTATTTTTAATTTTTTTTTTTAATAGAGACAAGGTCTTGCTATATTGCCTAAGCTGGTCTCAAACTCCTGAGTTCAAGCAATTCTCCTGCTTGGGCTTCCCAAAGTGCTGGTATTATAGGCATGAGCCACTGTACCTGGCCTTCCCAATGCATTTTTAATTTGGAAAGGAATTCAGAGGCAGATTCTAGTGAAATGTTTTCATTTTAGTTCATCCTAGGGAATCTCTATCTAGTCATAATGGAAACACAGATTATAGTGTAATCAAATATTTTCCCCTCTCATTCTATATATCTCTATTGGGAGAAAAATAGACTTAAACATTTGCTTTCCTGCTTTTCTAAATATTAAATAGGGGCTCTTACACAAAGTACATATTCAAACAGTATTTGTCATTGATGTTGGTGGGAATAAAACAGATTACAAAATGGGTAAGAATATAAAACTAAGTGTCCTTTAAAACTATCATTCAGATATAACAGCATTTCTCAAAACATTAAAAATAATATGTACCTACTCCCATAAATACAGTCTCATGGAAGATGGAAGAAGCATTGCAGAGGGCACATAAAACCAATCCTATTCTCACATATGCCCCATCTCTCTCTCTCTCTCTTAAAGGCTGTCTTTATATCTTACTTTGGCTCACACTGTTCTAAAATTTACACTCTGCATCTTCTCCCTAGCACCAAAAGCGTTTTCTTTCCTAATTATACCCCATATCAAAGAATGTCACTCATCTCAAATTCTAGAAGACAATCCTGCCCTCCATCCTGCCCTCCCTCTGCAGAGCCGTATGGCAGTACTGCTTAAATTGACACCACAGATTCATGAAGCCATAGTACAGGAAATTCAGCACCAGGCAAGATATGCATAACATTCGCATGGCTGGTTACTTGTCCTCCTCCCTAACCTTTCAGAAGGGCTGATCAGGTTCCAGAAGCACACCAGGAAATTCTAAGAGACAATACAAGCTGCCTTGGCTAATCACATACTGCCCAAAGCCACTCTCTGGACCACTGTCTTTCCCAGGTTTGCCAATCCCAAATGACTCAGCAAAGGTGCCAGGCAAGAAGGAACAACCACAAGCCCTAGAGCCTGTCCTTCAGATAAGCTAAGCTTGACTCCAAATGACACCAATACAAAAGCATCTCCCTCCTTTAAATTTAAAGGGGAGGGGGACAAAGTACATGATCAAAAAGTGGGTACCGGCCGGGCGCAGTGGCTCATGCCTACAATCCCAGCACTTTGGGAGGCCGAGGTGAGAGGATTGACTGAGCCCATGGGTTCAAGACCAGCCTGGGCAACTTGGCAAGACCTCATCTCTACAATAAATCAAAAATTAGCCAGGCATGGTGGCATGTGCCTGTAATTCCAGCTACTTGGAAGACTGAGGTGGAAGGATCACCTGAGCGCAGCAGGTCGAGGCTGCAGTGGCTGTGAGCGTGCTACCACACTCCAGCCTGGGTGATAGAGTGAGATTCCAATTCTAAATAAATTTTGAATCCTTTAGGAGGTAGGACCCAAAAAACACAGAATTTCTTTATAAAAAATTGTGTATTTATTCTTACATGTTTAAACTTTGGAGTACACCTTCATCGTTCTCTCTGTTTTATGGAATACACCTATTGAGATACTTTTTCCACTGCTCAAAACAGTTTTTGAATGCATTAGTTGTTTTTTGTTTGTTTGTTTATTTGTTTGTTTATTTGTTTTGAGTTGGAGTCTCACTCTGTCGCCCAGACCGGCTGGCCACTGCAGCCTCGACCTGCTGGGCTCTGGCGATCCTTCCCCGCCTCAGCCTTCCAAGTAGCCGGAATTACAGGCACGCATTACCATGCCTGGCTGATTTTTTTGTTTTATTGTAGAGATGAGGTCTCGCCAACATGTAAGAATAAATACACAATTTTTTATAAAGAAATTCTGTGTTTTTTGGGTCCTACCTCCTAAAGGATTCAAAATTTATTTAGAATTGGAATCTCACTCTATCACCCAGGCTGGAGCACGGTAGCATGCTCACAGCCACCACAGCCTCGACCTGCTGGGCTCAGGTGATCCTTCCACCTCAGTCTTCCAAATAGCTGGAATTACAGGCACATGCCACCATGCCTGGCTAATTTTTGATTTATTGTAGAGATGAGGTCTTGCCAAGTTGCCCAGGCTGGTCTTGAACCCATGGGCTCAGTCAATCCTCTCACCTCGGCCTCCCAGAGTGCTGAGATTATAGGCGTGAGCCACCACGCCCTGCCAGAACTCATCAAATTTGATGCCTTTTAGCATTTCTACTGGTTTTTTGTTTCACTTCTACACCGGCAAAACATTTGCCTTTGAGGACCTTTTTCATCCAGAGAAAAAAGAAAAAAGTCAGGGGCGAGACTGGGTGAATAAGAGGGGTGGGGCATCAGGGTTATTTCATTTTGGGTCAAAAACTGCTGAAAACTCAACAAGGTGGAAGATGCGCTTATAAATCACTCATCATAAAACGGGCAAATGCATTGAAAAAATCAAAAACAAAATTCACTGAAGTTAAACGCCACCTTTCACAGCAATACCAGCTGGTACGCTAATGCAGATGAAGCACTTACCAAGCAATGGAAGCCTGTATCACAAAGGGGCCTACCCCCAAAAAAGTGATTCCGGATTTTGCTTTTTTGTTTTTTGGTATCCTCAAACTTCAGTAATGCTTCTGAGACACAAAACAGAACTTCAGTTTCCTTGCCCCTTCTCTGCTAGAAAAGCTAAAGGAAAATTTGATGGTCCTACATCCAGCAAAAAGGGAGAAGAGAAGCAAAAGGCCTTGTTATTCTTCACAACTATGGCCGAATTCCCCAGTCAATAAGGCAGCAGACATCTTTGTCTGCTCTGTGAAATAAATGAAGTAAGCCCTATGTTGAGAGTAAATGGCTTCTACTTTCCTTAGACAAAATGTCTATCCAACTCCACTTAGTAAGGAAAGCCTTCTACTAGAGAGGATGTCCTTTACAACAAGATCTGGCCAATCATGATTACCAAACATAACAGTTATCACTGCTGTCTTCCTAGAAATGCACTTGTTCATCTTAAAATTTTACATACTTTTTTTTGTTTGTTTTTTTGAGTTGGAGTCTCACTCTGTCACTCAGGCTGGAGTGCAGTGGCACACTGCTCACAGCCACCGCAGCCTCGACCTGCAGGGCTCAGGTTATCCTGCTGCTCAGCCTTGCAAGTAGCTGGAACTACAGGCGCATGCCACCATGCCCGACTAATTTTTTTATTTATTGTAGAGATAAAGTCTTGCCAAGTCACCCAGGTTGGTCTCGAACCTGTGGGCTCGCAATCCTCTCACCTTGGCCTCCCAAAGTGCTGGGATTATAGGAGTGAGCCACTGCAACTGGCCTTAAATTTTTACATATTTTATGTGTCTGGGATTTGGTTTTCTCATTTGTTGTCTTGCAGGGGTTCTCTGAATCTCTTGCGTTTGAATTTTCGTATCACTGATGAGATGAGGAAAGTTTTCTTGAATAATCTCATGGAATGTTTGCTCCTACATATTTTTAATGTAAATTTTTTTTAGAGACAGGGGCTGAATCTGTCACTCAGGCTAGATATAGTGGTGCCATCATAGCTCACTGCAGGCTCAAACTTCTGAGCTTATGCCAGTTTTTTTGGGTTTTTTTTTACTTTTGATAGAGATGGGGTCTTGTTGTGAGCCGGCCACAGAGGCCCACTGAGGGTTAGGGATCAGGAAGGGCCATTGACCCCAAGACCACTAGGATGCGTTCAGGAGCTATTGACCCCATTTCCTCCTCAGGGAAAAATTCATCATCTAAAGGAGGCGCCGAGGCTATGGCCAGCAGAGGAGTGTCTTTATTTTTGACCGGAATTTTAGAGAAATCATGCTGTGGATTTAAAGCATCTCGGATAATATTCCATAAAGCTAAGTCATACAAAATGCAAAAGGCAAGCCAATTGGTTCCTCTATCAGACAATATGTTCAAAATACTAGTAGACATGTTCCTTTCTTTAGATTCACTCTGCCCCATGATTCTATCACGGCTCTTAAACTGCTCACCCTTCCTTGCTCTACCTGTCTCTACAGAGGGGTCTGTGGCACCCTGGGTGAGGTCCTATCCGTCCCGAAAAAGAAAAAGAAAGCTTACCTTGAGGCCCCATGTTGGGCGCCACTTGCCGGAGACCAACTCCAGCCAGGTTCAGGGTACCCCAAAGGTGGAGATGGCGTCAGCGATTGGGGGGAAGAAGAAAGAGAGAAAGAAAGAGACTGGACTCCAGTCTAGTACAGAAGTGATGTGTGTTGTTGGGAATCACAACGGGTCTTTTATACACAAAGTCAGATGTGGGAGGGGTGTCCCCCACCCACCAGAAACCTTAATCCATGAAAACTTAATCAATGATTGCCTCTAAACCCTTTTCATATGATAATCTTAAAATCCCATAACAAATGATAACCTAATCTGTGACTGACATATTCTATAAACCTTTTTCATCCTAAACTGATTGATTTATGCCAAGTTAAACAATTCTATAGAAGCTTAAGTATTTACTTTACAAACGAAAGTGGCCCATCCCAGAATGTTTGGAATGTGGCCCAGTCCAAAGTTCACAGTGGGCAACCTGCAAGTAACCCAGCCACATTCTTTCAACAAAACGGCTGTCTTCTAAAACTATATTCTACAATTTACACCTTCAATAAATCCTAAGATCATGACCCAGAAGCCTGTGACCAATACTAAGGCTCTTAGATGTGACACGAGTTTGAATTATAAGTTGTGTGAAAGCCAAAACTGCAGTTTGCGGAAGAATGAGAGCAATGAGCTTCTAAAGTTAGCTTGTGTTCGTCCTGGTCTCAGAGTTTTTATGTTTTGAGCTCACAGGAGCTTAATCTGGTTAGTGCTGAGTAGAAAGGGGGAGGAAATGGGGTCAATAGCTCCCGAACGCATCCTAGTGGTCTCAGGGTCAACAGCCCTTCCTGATCCCTAACGCTCAGTGGGCCTCCGTGGCCAGCTCCCAACAGGGTCTCACTATGTTCAGGCTGGTATTGAATAGCAGGGCTCAAGTGATACTCCTGTCTTGGTCTCCCAAAGTGCTGGGATTATGGGCATAAGCCACTGCACCCAGTCTAAAATTTAACATTTATTAATGATGATTTGTAATGACTGCCTAATAGATGATCAACAAAAGTGTGCTGTTGAACAAATGAATGGATGAACAATAAGTAAACTACACTACATCCTTCAAGAGCAGAGGCCAATCAAATCTCAGTGGCCAGTACATAGCAGTCAAGCAACAAGTGTTGACAAAATTTAAACTTTTCTCTCTGGCATTCTTTTTTTTTTTTTTTGAGTTGGAGTCTCACTCGCCCAGACTGGAGTGCAGTGGTCGCTCCCGGCCACCGCAGCCTCACCTGCTGGGCTCCGGTGATCCTTCCACCTCAGCCTTCCAAGTGGCCGGAATTACGG
>NW_007259849.1:603826-610031 GCF_000164805.1 Carlito syrichta
CAGGCATGCGCTACCATGCCTGGCTGATTTTTTGATTTATTGTAGAGATAAGGTCTCACTGCCCAGGTGGGTCTCGAACCCGTGGGCTCAGGCAATCCACTCACCTCAGCCTCCCAAAGGCGCGGGATTACAGGCTGAGCCACCGAGCCCAGCTTCTCTGGCATTCTTAATGTGCAATGTGTCCCTCTAAATGGGAAGGGCAATGGAAGAGATAAAATTCAGTCAAAGCTTTTCACAGGAGCTGCTGTTTTCAAAGAGTGGAGACATGCTGAACCAGCTAGTTATAATATTTGGTCTTTATGTTCCATTTCCTGTGGATTTTAATTACCCACATTGTTAGCATGTATGCACAAGCTTTGATATAATGTCAGATATATACACATATTATACAAAGTAGAAAGAGGCCTGAATTAAAAGTGACATGACACAATCTCTATCTGATTTGAGATTTCTATCATTACTTAGATGTATGGATATGGGCATGTTTCAAAGCTTCCATTCCCTTAAGAGCCAGGTGGACATACTCCTTACATTTGCCCCATAGGATGAAGACACAAATGAGGTAATGGACTTGATGCTGGGAGATAAGCTTGTTGTTGGGAGATCTGGTGTGTGCCAGGCACAGTGGTAAGTGCCAGGGCAAATACAAGGAATAATTATACTCTATCCCTGTCTTCACAGAGCGTATGACAAACTGCTTTGAAAAGGACAAAGTTCTACCCAAATTAAGAGCTTATGATAGATTGCTACTGTCCACATCATTTTCATTTGCATCCATAGGGTGCCATTCTCTGCCACTCTGACAGGAGGCTCCCATTGGCAGGTGTTAGTATCCCCTCTTTCCTCTGAACCTCCTTCCTTGGAGGTCCTTCAAGGCTCCACACTCTAAGGTAGGTCAATAAATGGCATTCCCTGCCTGCCTTCAAGGCTGTCATTACACTGAATAATAAATGGTCATTCCTACTGGCAACTCTTTGGCTCTTGGTTTCCTTTAGAACCAAAAGATTCCCACAAACACCAAGAGAAAAACTGCTTTGACATCTGACAGCTCCAGAGAGAGACCCTGCTTAATCCAAGATCTAAGGTCTTAATCTATGGCAGAACAACAAATGCATCTGCATTCCCAAATGTCCACACCAAATCAAATTAAATCCCACTATCAATAAGAAAGGAGTCAGCCTTCCATATTCAGTCAGCAGCTCCTTCGCCATTCCACATTGCTCTTCAAAGCATAGTGAAGACACTACTTTTACAACTCCTGATTTCTGAATTTTAGGAAACAAACTAATTACCTTTCAGTGATGGGTCCAAATAACTTGCTTTTAAGCAACAGTAACTTGTGCTGAACTGATAATCTGTTGACTGTCTCTCTTCCCCTACTAGGATGTAAGTGTTAGTAGGGCAGAAACCATTTTATTCACTATTGTTTCTGGTGTCAAGAACAGGATCTGAGCCAGGCTGGGTGGCTCAGCCTGTAATCCCGGGCTTTGGGAGGCTGAGGTGAGTGGATTGCCTGAGCCCGCGGGTTCGAGACCCACCTGGGCAACTTGGCGAGACCTCATCTCTACAATAAATCAAAAAATCAGCCGGGCATGGTAGCGTGTGCCTGTAATTCCAGCTACTCGGAAAGCTGAGGCGGAAGGATCGCCGGAGTCCAACTGGTCAAGGTTGCAGTGGCCAGGAACGCCCACTGCACTCTAGTCTGGGCGACAGAGTGAGACTCCAACTCAAAAAAAAAAGGACGGTATCTGGTATGTAGTGTGTGTTCAGTAAATACTGGATTGGGGAAATTGGATTAATTAGGGGAGAAACGGTGGAAGAAAGAATGCAACTAAACCAAATTCCTTCTCCCCTGCAGAAGGAACGACTGTTGCCCTAACCTGGAATCAGACAATGAGAAAAAGCGTTTTGTTACTATGGCAACCATAGTTCCAAAAATAAACACCCTTCAAAGCTGACATTGGTCTTTGTGGGGGAAAATCTAACCATTATTTGCAGACTCTACCAGGGCCCTGGGTCAGCCCAAGAGCCACATTTTGGAAAAGGTTGATCACACTCCACCTAACTATGCCAAATTTGGCTAGCCTGAATAGAAACCACCCTTGGAATAGCAGTCTCTGGCCTCTGGGCACTTATAGTCTGATGGGGAACACAGAACAGAACCAGAAAAGAAACCAGCAGGCTTAAAACAAAAAACCAAGCCAATACATAATAATCCAGATGATAATCCATAAATGCCATATGAGGGGGGAGTTATTCAAGGGGACTTCTTGCTTTGCAAAATGATTTACAATAGAATTTCATGAAAATTGAATTTCTTTATAGGCTTTCATCATTTGATTACTCATTCATTCCCTAAATACATGTTTACTGACCTCCTAGTATGTCCTATGCAAAGGGCTTGGCAAGCACTGAATAAAACAAACACTGAATAAAATAAACTCTGCTTTCACTGCTTAGGATCTAATAAAGGATATACAATGTGAACTCAGTGCAGATGCTTTAGAAACACAGATGTAATAAATACCTGAGTCAGAAAATAGTCTTTAGAGAAAAGGCTAAATAAGCCAATGGAGAAGGACTTAGGGTGGCAAGTGGGTCAATGTAATAAAAGAGGAATCCCATCTCTCAGAACAATGTCTGAGAAACCTAGAAATAAGAGAGCATCCCATTCATGGAACTAAAAGGTCACGCTGGCTGGAGGCAGAGAGTACTAGAAACAGCAATCATTGAAGCAGGAGGTGGAAATGGAAATGAGATCATGAAGACCACTCTGGTTGCAGTGAAGAATCAAAGGGGAGGGGCTGTAACATAGTCAAGGAGACCAGTTAGGAGGATGTTTGTAGAATATACATGAGCCGCCAGGCTCGGTGGTTCAGCCTGTAATCCCAGCATTTTGGGAGGCTGAAGCAAGTGGATTGCCTAGACCCACGGATTCGAGATCAGCCAGGGCAACTTGGCAAGACCTCGTCTCTACAATAAAAGAAAAATTAGCCAGACATGTTAGGGCACACCTATAGTGCTGGCTACTTGGAAGGCTGAGGCAGAAGGATCGCCGGAGCCCAGCAGGTCTGGGCGACAGAGTGACTCCAACTCAAAAAAAAAAAAAAAAATACAAAGGTATAATCAAAAAAGACAAAGCAATCCTCTTTCTTTTCCTGGTGGTGTTGTTTCTTTTCTTTTTTCCTTTGAGTTGGAATCTCACTCTGTCTCCCAGGGTGGAGTGCAGTGGTATGATCACAGATCATCACAGCCTTGACTTCCTGGGCTCAGGCGATTCTTCTGCCTCAGCTTCCCCATGAACTAGGACTACAGGCACACACCATGACGCTTGGCTTTTGTGTGTGTGTGTGTGTGTAGAGACAGGGTCTCACTATGTTTCCTAGGTTGATCTTGAACTCCTGGGCTCAAATACTCCTCTGCCTCGGCTTCCCAAAGTGCTGGAATTAAAGGCATGAACCATCGTGTCCTCTGGCCTCCTGGGGTCTTTTTTTAAAAGTGAGATTTTCACCTAGTAGACACTGATGGAGAAAACCCATATTACCAACCAAGCTAAGGGGAAGTCCCGACCTGTTCCGAGTAACCTTTATCGTTGCCATTCCAGCCAATCCTGAGAATTGATAAAAAGGTCAAAAAGAGTTTCAAAGTGTAATGGCCCAGTCAGAAAATGAATGTTCACTAGAGCAAGGCAGACTGCTCCCAGGAGCCAGTCTGGCACTAACTGACATGCTCAGCGGCAAAAGAACTTGGCAACAAGACTCAGGAGCAGGAACACCTGACAGGGCTCTACTCCTCACTTTGGGAAAGTATCTTATTGTGAGGCCTTCTCTAGACACAGTCCTTCAGAAATTTTCCTTACCCCACAGACCTCCTGTGGTATAATCCAAAATATATATGGGCTTTGTCTCAGGTTCCTATCACAGAACTCTTAAAACCCTTCGAGAGCCGGGCTCGGTGGCTCAGCCTGTAATCCCGCGCTTTGGGAGGCTGAGGGGAGTGGACTGCCTGAGCCCGCAGGTTCGAGACCCACCTGGGCAACTTGATGAGACCTCATCTCTACAATAAATCAAAAAATTAGCCAGGCGTGGTAGTGCACGCCTGTAATTCCAGCTACTTGGAAGGCTGAAGTGGAAGAATCGCTGGAGCTCCAGCAGGTCGAGGCTGCGGTGGCCAGGAGCGGCCACTGCACTCCAGTCTGGACGACAGAGTGAGACTCCAACTCAAAAAAAAAAATTTCCCTCATGGGTCTTATAGATGCTAATAAAAACAGGTTAATTAATCTGAGGGAAAGGTAGAAGAGTCAAAGGACTCTTCCCTGACAAGTGGAAACGTTTAAGAAATGAAGTGAATAAGAGTGAGACAAAGAGAAAAAAAATAGGGAGGTCACAGGACTTGTCCCAGCAGAGTGGAAATCTTTAGCTGGTTATTAAGAATGGAATAAATAAAATGGACATCAAAGGGATTAAAGCAAAGGTCTTGACACTATCAAAAGGCCATGTGAACCACAAGGAGCCCCTGCTGGTCCTTCAACATTTAAGGGCTACAAGCATGCTTGTTAAACGCAGAAGGCAAAGATTATCATGGGAAATCTGTTCTGGAATTGCAGGGGCAATAGGTAGATTAATCAAGATAAAGACTGACAAAAGGGCCAAGGTCCCTTGGCTCAACTCCCAGCAGAGGAACCAAAGGTTTGTGTTTTGTTTTTTTTTGAGTCAGAGTCTCACTCTGCCACCCAGGCTGGAGTGCAGTGGCACGCTCATGACCACCACAGTCTCCACCTGCTGGGCTCAGGTGATCCTTCCATCTCAGCCTTCGACGTAGCTGGAACCACAGGCATGTGCCACCATACCCGACTTATTTTTTTTTACTTACTGTAGAGACAAAGTCTCACCACATTGCTCAGGCTGGTCTCGAACCTCTGGGCTCAGGCAATCCTTTTGCCTCTACCTCCTAAAGTGCTGGGATTATAGGCATGAGCCACTGCGCCCAGCCAGAACCAAAGCTTTTTATATAAGAGTGAGTAAAATGGTCAAGAGTTTGGAGAAGTTTCTGGAACTTCCTGATATAGAAGCCCCATGCTCTGTGGTACCAAAACCCATGGGTGAAGCCCTGAGAGGGCTACAATTAGACTGTGAGCACATAATGATGTAAGGCTTGAAAAACTATGAAAGTTGGAATGTTTAAACAAGCTTTAGGTAAATAAATTGTGTCTCCTTTGTCCAAACTTTTTTTTTGGGGGGGGGGTTTGGGGTCTCACTCTGTCACCCAGGCTGGAGTGCAGAGGCAGTCACAGTTTACCACAGCCGCAACCTCCTGGGGTCAGCAATCCTCCTGCCTTACTCAACCTCCTGAGTAGCTGGGACTACAGGCACGTGGCACCATGTCTGGTTAATTCTTTATTTTTTTTGTAGAGATGAGTTCTCATTATGTTGTCCAGGTTGGTCTCGACCTCCTGGACTCAAGCAATCTTCTGCCTTGGTTTCCCAAAGTGCTGGGATTACAGGTTCGAGCCACTACACCTGGCTACATGAACATTTTATAGAAATATTTCTCTATCTAGTATTGTAAAAGCGAAACCTGTTTAATTAAGTCCTAATGGAGACTAGGAATGTAAGAATTGATGGAATTTCAGTAAAAGTTTGTAGGACAACTGGTAGGTTTGAACAGACTTTCTGTGAAGTGGTTGCATCTTTTTTTACCTGGTTGTATTCATTGGATGGACACTGTCTGCCTGGGAAATGTTTTCTGTGCCTATTATTATAAAACAGAAGCCGGGCTCGGTGGCTCAGCCTGTAATCCCATGCTTTGGGAGGCTGAGGTGAGTGTATTGCCTGAGCCCGCGGGTTTGAGACCCGCTTGGGCAACTTGGTGAGACCTCATCTCTACAATAAATCACAAATCAGCCGGGCATGGTAGCGTGCGCCTGTAGTTCCAGCAACTTGGAAGGCCGAGGCAGAAGGATCGCCGGAGCCCAGCAGGTAGAGGCTGCGGTGACCGGGAGCGGCCACTGCCTTCCAGTCTGGGTGACAGAGCGAGACTCCAACTCAAAAAAATAAATAAAAAAAATAAAATAAAATAAATAAAACAGAAGGCATGCAAATCTGTCCTTCAAGCAATATTAATTGGACATAGTAAATGGGAACCACTAGCCGGGTTCGGTGGCTCAGCCTATAATCCCGCACCTTTGGGAGGCTGAGGTGAGTGG
>NW_007259849.1:610051-623914 GCF_000164805.1 Carlito syrichta
AAAATCAGCCGGGCGTGGTAGCGCATGCCTATAATTCCGGCTACTCGGAAGGCTGAGGCGGAAGGATCGCCGGAGCCCAGCAGGTCGAGGCTGCTGGAGCGGCCACTGCACTCCAGTTTGGGTGACAGAGTGAGACTCCAACTCAAAAAAAAAAAAAAAAAATGGGAACCACTAAGACTGCCCGAGCCCACACAGGATAGAACAGGAGTTGGAGTGCTGGCAAGAACAAAGTCTCTTGGGTAGACTTTTATGGAGCCCAGAGTGAGGGCTTATGGCAAAAGCCTGTGAGGGTCTCCCAGCAATGACTGGGACTTTGGACTAGAGAATTTATGGTACCTGGGAAATACAAGGAGATACTCATGAGCAGGGAGCCTCTATTCCCCAGGACTGACTCTGCAACTGTGTGAGGAACTGTTGGATTCTATGGTCACTAGGACAGTGCCCTATAAACAGCTCTTGACTGACCCACAAAAAGCTGCTTGGTTTGTAGATGGCAGTTCCAAAAAGAACAAGTATGCTGCTTGGAAGGTAGCTACTCTGATTGAAGAAAGCAAAAAGATATCAGCTTGGTGGGCTGAATTGCATGCAGTTCTCCTAGCAGTGATGGAAAAATTAAACAGTGATAAAAGTCCCTATATTTGGGTTTTTACTCACTTATGGGCAGTGACCATTGGCCTGGCCACATGGTCAGGCAGGAGAGCTATGGAAACCTGACCTAATAAAGGAATGCCCTATATGGGGCAAAGCCATGTGGAAATCACCATGGAAATGTAAGGGTACATTAAAGTGGGACATGTCAACGCACATCAGAACTCCTTTCCGGGTTCAGAGAGTGACGAATCTACATGCAGATATCCTTGGTGTACTTGCTTAAGGTGGCCACCTGGGTTCACGAAATGAGTAGAGATGGTGCTGCTGCAGATAGGCTGAATCTAGATATGTTCCTCTTGCACCTTCTGAGGCACAAAATGCCAATAAGAACTGTTCTGTCTGCCAGCAAAAGAGACAGAGACAGCCAATAGCTATGAGGCAGATTCCCAAAGAGGAAGGCTGGAGCTGGCAAGGGAGACTAATGTTGGTGGCCTTGGGTGGGGGATAGGGGGAGGCGGCTACAAATAGGTCTTGACAAAAACAGACGCTGTCTCTGGAATGAGCTTTGCCCTGCTGGTGGGTGATGTAAATGCTCAGAGTGCTAAAAAAAGAATTGAAACAGAAGATATGCTGGGCGTGGTGGCTCACGCCTGTAATCCCAGCACTTTGGGAGACAGAGACAAGAGGACTCCTTGAGCCTGTAGGTTCGAGACCAGCCTGGACAACCTGGCGAGACCTCGTCTCTACAATAAATCAAAAAAATTAGCCAGGCAAGGTGGCGCACGCCTGTGGTTCCTGCCTTGGAAGGCTGAGGTAGAAGGATCACCTGAGCCCAGCAGGTGGAGGCTGCAATGGCTGTGACTCAAAAAAAGAAAGAAAGAAAGAAAGAAAGAAACAGAAGATATGGCACCAATCTGGATGTCCAACCATCATTTATTCAGACCAAAAAACACTTTACAGTCCATAATGTCCAACAATGGGCAGAAAGATGTCTTCCCCAGAATTGTTTGATAGAGCAATGGAATATGGGCCGGGCACAGTGGTTCACACCCGTTATTCCAGCACTCTGCAAGGCCAAAGCAGAAGGATTGCTTGAGGCCAGCAGTTCAAGTCTAACTTGGGCAACATAGCAAGACCCCATCTTTACAAAAAAAATTATTATTCGGGTGTGGTGGCTCATGCCTATAGTACCAGTTACTCAGGGGGCTGAGGTGAGAGGATTGACTGCTTGAGACCACAAGTTAGAGATTGCAGTGAGCTTTGACCAAGCCACTGGACTTTAGCCTGGGCTACAGAACAGACCCTGTGTCTAAAATTTAAAAAGAGAATTGGAGGAAGAGAAATGGAATAAGCAATTGATACACTAGTTGTCTAAAACAGGAGAGATAAAGGCATAAAATGGCTAGTTTACATCCCCTCTTGCGTTTGTGCTCACACTCAACATGAGAGGGACTTAAGGACATGCCCTCACTAGATAGATAATCTTGTTTTTCTAAAGGGTCTGGGAAAGACAGGATGACAAAGAATGCTAGTAACACAACTATATCTTTTATTTCTTGTCTTTTTTTCTTCGACACATCACCTCAACTTTCTTTTTCCTACCTGACCCAGTGGTCACAGGACTATGGCGGCAACTACAAGTGCTGGAAACAGGAATGATTCTTAACCATGAACCTGTAACTATTTTCCAAACCTTTATGTCAGAATTTCTAAGGACCTCATAGGACAGGTTGTACCTTCACCTCACCTGAAAGAATTGGGAGTTAAGAATAAATGTGTTGGGCACGGTGGCTCACGCCTGTAATCCTAGTACTTTGGGAGGCAAAGGTGAGAGGATTGCCTGAGCCCACAGCTTTGAGACCAGCCTGGGCGAGACCAACTTGGCGAGACCTCATCTCTACAATAAATCAAAAAATTAGCTGGGCATGGTGGTACATGCTTGTAGTTCCAACTAGTTGGAAGGCTGAAAGGGAAGAATCGCCCAAACCCAGCAGATTGAGGCTGCAGTGGCCATGAGTGTGCCTCTGCACTCCAGCCTGGGCAGCAGAGTGAGACTCTGACTTAAAAAAAATAATAAATGCAAGTAGTGCCTAATGGTCAAGATAGCCCATTACTTTTATAACTATTTAACCCTACCCTATGTAAATAGGAGTGGACAGAGAGAGGCACCTGCTAGACTAGTAGTACTTCCATCATTTATTCAGACCAAAAAACACTTTACAGTCCATAATGTCCAACAATGGGCAGAAAGATGTCTTCCCCAGAATTGTTTGATAGAGCAATGGAATATGGGCCGGGCACAGTGGTTCACACCCGTTATTCCAGTAATCTGGACAGCACAATGGTTGAACCTAATGTTGCTTTCAAAGGTGAAAATTTAGGGCAAAAATGGAGAGGGGAAATAGTAGCTGAGGGTAAAGGAATAAACAAGTAGGTATGTGACATGTGATGAGGGAAATCCAATATTACATTAACACCTCGAGGCTCAGAGCAAGAGATGATACTATCGCTCAGCTCAATTATACCAGCTACCTGGAAGGATGAAAACATACATTGCTGAGACCACTCCTGCTTTTGGAAACTGATAAAATCAAATGGGAAAAAGAAAAAAAAAGAACAAAAAATAAATACATAAAAATAAATATAAAATGGAAAACTGCAAACCCAAATGGCCTCACATTGGGATACATTTTCACATGATATAAAGATGAACTGGGCTAATTATTAAGGACTGAATGGGACTCCAGTAATGTGCCAATATCTTTTAACTGTTGTGATCTCTTTGTTATAGGGAATCTAGGATCGAAGACCCATGGCATAATATGAAATATATTTGGTCTTTTCCAGGTTCCAACTCCTAAAACCCTTGACATTTTCTGAGTGTTAGGGGTATCTTTTGTTATTTATAATGAGTCCCTTGTATAACACCTCAGTTTATGCTAATAAAGTGACACGGTGGGGTCCCCAGGTAGCTTCACGATAGGGCCAGAAGGACCAAGAAAGACCAAGTGATTAGAGAATTAGAAGGTTGGAACTCTCAGCTCCACCCATCAACCTTCAGGGAAAGGGGTGATAGCTGGGTTGGCTAGATAGAGATCAAGCTCTATAAAAACTCTTGGACTAGGAGATTTGTTGAGCTTCTGGGTTGCTGAATTCATGGAGGTGCAGGGAAGGTGCAAGTTCAGAGAGCATGGAAGAAGCACGCCCCACACTATTCCCTGCAGTACCTTGCCCTATGGACCTCTTCAAATGGCTGTTCATCTGTATCCTTTAGACTATCCTTTATTATGAGCCAATAAACAGAAGTGTTTTCCTGAGTTCTGTGAGCCACCTTAGCAAATTAATTGAACCCTAAAAGAGGATCAGGAACTCTGGTTTATAGCCAGTAGGTCAGAAGTATAGATAGTCCAAACTTGTGATTGGCATTTGAAGGAGGGGCAGTCTCAACCCGTGGGATTTGACATTATCTGCAGGTAGAAAGCATCAGAATTAAGTTGGATCACAGCACGTCTAATTAAGTTGGATCACAGCACATCTAACCCACACACACCTGGTCACAGAAATGTTCTGCCTTGAGTGTGAGGAGAAAGGAAAAACAATTTGGCCTTTCCCTTAGACATCGCTATCCACAACCTATGGACCAGAGTTCTCCCTAACCTATGGGCACAAGGCACTGAAGAGCAGATGAAAAAGAAATGAAGTCCCTCTATTGAAAAGAACATCTGAATGAGAAAAAAATACTAGGAGATAATACACCAAACATTCCTCTAGTGACTGGGTTATCATGGTAAAACTATAAACTATTTTCCTCTTTCTTACTAACCAAGATTTTACAAATAACTAGCTACCTTATTAGACACACAATATTCATTGGTTTTTCTAGTATAAAAAAGTGTTTCTTTTAAGAAAACAAACTGAAAGACCCTTGAGGAGTCTCAAAAATGTGTCACTAAACTAACCACCCATTGCCTTTCTGTATTTTCCTAATTGTCGGAACAAATATTGTGCAAGGGTTACCTTCACCAAATGGGACCCTCAGGCAAATTCTTTTTCCATAGTTGCAAAAAAAAAAGGGGGGAATTATGTAGGTTGTTAACTGTTTTCCTAAGTCCTCTCGCTCAGCCCCATCATTTCCTGGCTAAACCTGCCACCCAGAGCTGAAAATCTCTGCGGTCAGATTGTGGAGGTAAGAAGCACCAGTTTGGGGACAAGCTTGACCACAGCAATGTGCTGAGATGAAGTGATCTTAAAAAGAATGAGGATGCTTCCAATATGTGATAGATCAATTTGAAACTGGCCAAGACTTCAGGTCAGAGGCCTGAGTTCCAGTCTGTAACCCCATGCTGCCATTGTGACGTGCCCGGTCACCTCATTTCTCTATCTCAGCTACAGATGAGGATTGAGCAACCAAAGTCTCAGCCCAGAGTATGTGCAAAGGATGCAGAAGGGTTTCACACCATCTGATTAAAAAATGTGTCAGGGCCTTAGAGGAAAAACCCATGATTTTCTTTATCTCTCTCTTCTTCTACAAACGTATAGCCACATTTATCTAGTGATGACTGTGAACTATATATTATCTTAATCAAAAATCCAGACATGAGCTGAAAACAGAATACTTGAAATCAGGAGTGTCTTTGGGAGGTGACATGTGGCTGCCTGCAGTGGCATGGGGGTGGCATGCTACTGCCTGACATCTCTCCTCATCAGCTTGAAGCATTGCCATCCTGCTTCCCTCTCCCACTTGTAAGCCCACGTTAGATTTTCTGTCCTGCGTCCTTGAGAGAAGCTTTGCCTTCTCCTCTGAGAAAAGGACACTTTCTCCAGGCTCTGAAGTCACAGGGGAAGATATAGAACCCCACCCCCCTACTCTCCTACCCCCCACCTCCCCATCCCCACTCCCCGCCCAAGACAATTAAAAACTGTGTCTTCTCTCACAGCAGGTATAATAGCCCCTTGACAAGTCACCACACTGATTTGGGTTTTAGAGAAACTCCCAATAGGGCACAGGCCCCAAGAAAAGCCCTCAGACTTCATAAAGCTCTGGTACACATAGCAACGCAGCAATCATTTCCAGGCCAGCCTTGGCTCTGGACCTAAACACCTGCTTCAGGCCCAATGGTTTACCCACTGGGGTCAGGAAGAAAATTCCCCACTGGCAGCTTAGTCATTCAGATGCTTTAATGAAAACTTTTGAGTTACCCTAAAAGCAATTATCAGTGACCAGCTTAGCAACTAAAGGATATATAATACCTGGGAGAAACTAACCCAGTAGGACAAAACGATCACTTGTTAATCTGCCCCGTGTTCATACCAGTCTCTTGCCTGATGTATTACTGGCATGCTCTGAGTGCATAACCACCATGGAAACTTTCAAAATAACAACTCCCACAGGGGAACCTGGTCAGTGTGAACCAGCCCACAGGGTTCTGTCTCCACTGTCTCAGTTTTCTCAAATTGTTTTAATCTGGAAACCACATCTACAGTCAACAGCAGGCAGCTTCTCACGGAGCAGTCAACCTAGACCATCAGCATCGTCCTCACACTGCTGAGTCCCACAACTCCCACGCACATCTCCTTTGGCCTTCCCATCCTCCTTCTGACCATGTTTGTACCTTCAGAACTTCCCTCTCCACATCTACACATTCTCAAGCTTGGGAGGGCCAACTGCTTCCAGGCTCTGGGAGGATAGTACAGTAGAATCGTAAAGAACTCAGGCTTTGGAATCAGAAGAACATGGTTCAAATCCCAGCTTTGCGTCTGTTTGACCAGAAGCAATGTTAATCTCTGAACTTCCGGTTCCTCAGTTATAAACCCTACCTGGGGGGACAAGGGGAGTTGTCACGAGGATTACATCTGATAATGTATAAGGCTGCTTAGCAGAAAACTTGGCACAAAGTAAGACCAGTCCCTGCCCTCAAGGAATCATGGATCTGGTGGAGGATTTTGCCAGTTAACCTTACCCAGCACTGATAACTTAATCTGCTGACCAATCACAGGTCTTCTTTGCATTTGTTCCTTGCTTTGTGTTAAGGACGTGAGTTTTTGCTCTCCCACGCTTCCTGTGCTTCTCCTAGGTGGCAGGGCACACACAGAGTGGGGAGCTATGCAAACAGTGACTGGCTGCGGGGAGAGTATTGGGATGCACTAATCACCCTGCTCCCCTGGGAACGAGCTGGAACTTAAAGCAGGTCTCCTGCAAGGGTCAAAGGAAGGGGATGAAAAATCAAGATAAATATACATAATGATGTATATTCATTACCTGCAAACCACATGCCAGCTAGGCTGGCACTGGAGAGATAATCTAGCCTACCAGGCTGGGCACAAGCAGTGAGAGGTGCTACTGGTGGTCAGATGTGGAGCCAGGTTGAAACCCTGAGACCTCAGGTTGAAATTACTCTAGCTGCCAGCCTGCTAGACTGTGAGCAATCATGGCAGGGTAGTTATGTGATGTAGAAGAGGAGACTGAACAGCCAAGGGAAAGATGGTGCAAAAGGTGACAATCATGAGGGCGCCCTGGAGAAAGAAGTAGAGAGGTGCTTCTGTGTTCCCTGGAAAGAGCCTGCAGCTGACCACCATACGACTCACTTGCCCCTCATCAACTTTCCCTTCTCCTTCCAGAGAGTGATGAGAAGATGCCATCCTGGAAGATGTGGCTTTATCCCATTTCTGACTTTTCTGAATCCAGCAGGTCAGAGAGGGGCTCTCAACCTGAGTTTGGGTTCTGAACAATTACCACAACCAGTTTTGGGCAAGGAATTTAGAGACATATAGGTAGAAATTTTAAGAGACTGCTCCATCAACTTCAGATTACACTGTTCCCTGAGCTCAGAGGGCAGCATGGCCAGCATGGCCATCTTATGTTAAATGATGGTTAAGACAATGCTTCCTAGTCAGTCCACTCAAAGAACTGTGCAAAGCTTCAGACCTCCACCTCACCACGTGTTTACCCAGTTACACGGAACAGCAGGAATCGATTGCCACAAATACCAATACCAACTTGGGAATATCTCTCCCAGTTCCCAGAATCTACAACTGAGTTGACTCCTCTTTGTTTAGAAAGTTTTCTGTATATAGGATCTCAATACATTTTTGATGACAGACTGATTCATTGAGATTCAGACTCTTTGGCATAAATACCATCAGTCTGTTAGCCTTACCGCCCTCATTTTTCCACATTCCTTCTCAGGATCACACTTGGTCATCCATCTTCATCCTCATCTTCAGCATCAAACTCAACCTGCTCTCACCAATAGGCATTTGGTCTCTTTTCAAAACTCAGTTTTCCACAGAAAGTAGATTAGTGGTTGTCTAGGGCTGGGGGAATGGGGGATGGGAGAGTTGAAGATGCTAGCTAAAGCATACGAGTTTCTTTGTGGAGTGATAAAAATGTTTTAAAATTGGCTGTGGTTGCATATACCTGAAATATAGTAAAAATAAAAAAACTGACGGAATGATATACTTTATTTTTCTTTCTTTTTAAAATGGAGATGAGGGGGTCTCATAATGTTGCCCAGGCTGGTCTTGAACTCCTGGTATCAAATGATCCCCCGACTTCTGCCTTCAAAGTGCTGGAATTACAGGCGTAAGCCATCATGCCCAGCCAAATTATACACTTTAAATAGGTAAATTGTATAACTTATACCTCAATAAAGCTATTTTTTTTTAAATGGCCAGGCACAGTGGCTCACACCTATAATCCCAGCACTTTGGGAGGCGAGGTGAGAGAACTGCCTGAGCCCACAGGTTCAAGACCAGCCTGGGCAACTTGGTGAGACCTCATTTCTACAATAAATAAAAAAATTAGCTGGGCGTGATGGCCTGTGTCTGTAGTTCCGACTACTTGGAAGGCTGAGGTGGAAGGATCGCCTGAGCCCAGCAGGTTGAGGTTGCAGTGGCTGTGAGCATGCCACTGCACTCCAGTCTAGAAGACAGAGTAAGACTCCAACTCAAAAAAAAAAAAACCAAAAACACCTCAGCTCTGGACTCATCTCCTCCAGAAAATTTTCCCAGACTCATGAATAAGGAGAATTCTACTTTAAACAGTAAAAGGCTGGGCACAGTGGCTCAAGCCTGTAATCTTAGCACTTTGAGAGGCTGAGCAAAGAGGATTGCCTAAGTCCAGGGGGGTTCAAGGACCAGTCTGGGCAACCTGGAGAGACCTCATTTCTACAATAAATCAAAAATTAGCCAGTCGTGGTGGTGTATGCCTGTAGTTCCAGCTACTTGGAGGGCTGAGGCAGAAGGATTGCCTGAGCTCAGCAGGTTGAGGCTGCGGTGACCTGAAGCGTGTCACTGCACTCCAGCCTGGATAACGGAGTGAGATTCCGACTCAAAAAAAAAAGAAAAAGAAAAAGAAAAAAAAAACAGTAGAAAAGGGAATCATTCACTCACTCATTATTAACTTATTCATCAATAAACAACTGTAGATCACCATGAGAGGTCAGATAACAGTGCTAGGTAATGAAGATATAAAGACAGACAAGATTGGTCTTAGAATATTCCACATTAACTTTACCATTTTCTCCACTTCTTTCTTCCTAGGGTTTGAGAAAAAAGTGTCTCCTGATCCTCTCTATATTTTCAACTTTGTGCAGTTACAATCCACAAGCTTGAGCTTCAAGTCAATGACAAGCAAGTAATAATAATAATAATTAGAAAATAAACACAAAAAATCCACTAGCTATAGCCCTCTTGGTCCCCTGACTACTACCACATTCAGACTGAATTCCATGGTAAGTCTGAAAGGTGTTTTTCTCTGCTGTGGAGAGGTAGATTTGTTTTGGGGTGGGGAATGTGAAGATGTCATGCTGGGCCTGGTATGCTAATCTCCCCTAATCTAGGCCAGAGCACAGCTATTTTCCAATCATCATTTCCAAATCCTGTATCTCGGGAAGAGGCCCTGGTGCTGCTGTGGGATACGTGCGTGTGTTATAACCTCATACTCTTTTTTTTTTTTTTTTTTTTAGTTGGAGTCTCACTCTGTCACCTAGGCTGGTGTGCAGTGGCATACTCGCAGCCACCACAGCCTCCACCTGCTGGGCTCAGGTGATCCTTCCACCTCAGCCTTCCAAGTAGCTGAACTACAGGCAAGCATCACCACATCCGGCTAATTTTTTGATTTATTGTAGAGATACGGGCTCGCCAAGTTGCCAAGGCTGGTCTCAAACCCGTGGGCTCAGGCAATCTTCTCACCTAGGCCTCCCAAAGTGCTGGGATTAAAGGCATGAGCCACAGCGTCCAGCCCTGTAACCTCATACTCTTAAACACACATTCACTTTCTGGGAGAAACTCGCAGGAAAAAAAACGACAATAAGGCTTTGTCCTTGAACAGCAAGAAGAAGTTTACAAAACATTTTCACATGCGTTACTCGGGAGACCGCCAATTAACCCACAGATATCCCCTTCTACAAATGAAGAAGGTGAAACTCATGGAGGTGAAGTGAAGTGTCCAAGACTCTATAGCTAATCAACCACAGTACTTAAGTGTAAAGCTACATCTTCTGACTTTCAAGTCCAATGTTCCCTGTACTCTCTTCTCTAATTGCCAATTCCTTCTCAGGCAGTCTTGGTGGGAATCTACAAGCACCTATTCACTTGATTGCTTCTTTTCTTTCCAAGAAGGTTTCCACTTCCTAGGCATAAAAATGATGGGAAGCCGGGCTCGGTGGCTCAGCCTGTAATCCCGCGCCTTTGGGAGGCTGAGGTGAATGGATTGCCTGAGCCCGCGGGTTCGAGACCCGCCTGGGCAACTTGGGGAGACCTCATCTCTACATAAATCAAAATGAGCTGGGCATGGTAGCGCGCGCCTGTAGTTCCAGCTACTTGGAAGGCTGAGGCAGAAGGATCGCCAGAGCCCAGCAGGTCGAGGCCCGGGATCGGCCACTGCACTCTAGTCTGGGTGACAGAGTGAGACTCCAACTCAAAAATAAAAATGAAAATAAAATAAATAAAAATGATGGGATTTTGGCGAACGCAGTGGCTCACTCCTGTAATCCCAGCATTTGGGAAGGCTGAGGTGAGAGGATTACCTGAGTCCAGGTGTTGGAGAGCAGCCTGGGCAACTTGGAGAGACCTCGTCTCTACAATAAATCAAAAAATAGCCAGGCGTGGTGGCACATGCCTGTGGTTCCAGTAACTTGGAAGCCTGAAGCAAAATGATCACCTGAGCCCAGCAGGTCGAGGCCACGATGGCCATGTTGCTCCAGCCTGGACAACAGAATAAGACTCCTACTTAAAAAAAAAAAAAAAAAGATGCTTTGTTTCAGATACAATCCACACAGATTCCAACAGGAGGCAGTATAACAGTGGTTAAGACTAGAGATTTGAGTCAAACAAATTTGGCTTTAAATCCAAAGTCTGCCTTTTTTCTACACAGACACGTGTATTATTCTAATCCAAAAAAAATTTTTTAGACACTATTTAAAATAATTGCCTGAACATCTATGAGATTAAAATCCTGCTCATTTTAAAAAAATATGTTTCCCACACCAATAAAAATGAAGATTCCACGCACCCTTAGACAACTCTCAAAACCTAGAATATCTTCTTTAAACATAACCAACTCTACCCCCATTCCCACCCTAGCCAGCAGTGCAAGGCTCTTTTTTTCCCATATTTTGTCCTCATAGCAGACTTTCAAAGTCAAAACAGGGTCTCTTTTAGGTTCTTTTACAGTTGAGGGAAAAGCTGACAAGCCATGACAAACCACTTTAGTTCAGGATTAGCTTCCACTAAGCTACCCCATTCCCTCTCTGGAAAAGGAACAGGATGAAGTACCCAGACAAAAAGGGCTATTATCCACAAGGTTCACAAAAAGTCCCGGAACAAAGTTCTGTATCTGCACCTGCATGGAGAACTATGCTCAGTCACTGCAAACAGAAAAGAGAAATTCTGGCTGAGGCAAGAGGATTGCCTGAGCCCAGGAGTTCAAGACCAGCCTGGGCAACACAGAGAGACCCTGTCTCTATGTAAATAAAAAATTAACTGGATGTGGTAGGTGCATGCCTGTAGTCTCAGCTATTTGGAAGGTTGAAGTAGAAGGATCACCTGAACCCAGCAGCTCATGACTGTGGTAGCTGTGATCATGCCACCGCACTCCAGCCTAGGCGACAGAGTGAGACTCCAACTCCAAAAAAAAAAAGAAAATTCTGGAAGGCTCAGAATGTTCATCTTCTGCATAACCTAAACAGCAAGAGGAAGTTTATAAAACATTTTCACATGCCCCTCTCAAAGACACATGGCTCACCCTGTTTCTTCTGCTTTTTTTTTTTTTTTTTTTTTTTTGAGTTAGAGTCTCACTCTGTCTCCAGGCTGGAGTGCAGTGGCATGCTCACGGCCACCGCAGCCTCGACCTGCTGGGCTCTGGCGATCCTTCCGCCTCAGCCTTCCAACTAGTTGGAACTACAGGCGTGCGCCACCATGCCCGGCTAATTTTTTGATTTATTGTAGAGATGAGGTCTCACTAAGTTGCCCAGGCTCATCGCAAACCCGTGGGCTCAAACAATCCTCTCACCTGGGCTTCCCAAAGTGCTGGGATTATAGGCGTGAGCCACCACGCCAGGACTTCTGCTATTGCTCATATATTTCGCCTCGGCCTGGGCTATGAACCTCATTTCATTTTTTTCCTGCTGTTTACTAATACCTCTCTGTATTCATCATTATTTGAGTCCCCTCCTGCCAAAAGTCGTCCTCTACTTCTCCAGAACTCTCTCTTTTCTTGTACCATCAGTACCACAGCACAGTTTATGTCTTCCAAGGGTTCCATATCTTCAATACCAGTGAAATCCACAGGTTGCAGTTTCTTATATGAGCGACCTCCCATCTTCCTTCTCAACTTCCATAATCCCTTACTCTACCCAGCCCTCTCCCCACACCTTCCTCAGCATCACCACCATTAGCTGGTACCAGAATGAGTTCACAAAAACATTCAATAAACACTGATTGAATTGAAAGGCATGAAATTGAACAGACTGGGAGAAGGGATCCTAGGGACTATGGTCAATGACTCAGTTGCCCCACATAAGAGCACAGATCTCCTCTTAGAGAAAGGCCCTAGAGTCTAAAAGTAAATGAGTAGGGTACATGGTACCAATAAGCCAGAGGGGGCTCCCCACCCTCCACCAGACAAAGAGCTTGGCTCAAACACAATTCCCTAAAGCACCACTCTTGACCAAGGCTGTTTAGAACTGCCCTATGGTCCCCTACACCAATTCTCTGAGTGGGGGAAGTTCAAACTTCTCCTATTACTCAGATGCCACGATTTCTAGGTGAAAGGGAAGTTGGTACAAACCACAACAGTGGGGACCAGGCCTAGATGTCTAAAGACTAAGTGGGAGAAAATGTGACTCACTCAGTGTGAATACTCTACCCCCACACATGTGGGCCAGGTAAGGCCATCCATAAAATAATAAACATTAATTTCTTCATGTTGGGCTTTTTAACAAGAATAATAAACACTGAAATGGAGTTAAGGAATGTAAGTCAAAGTGGAGAAGTCACCTAACCTATCTCTGGCTTTCTGTTATCTCCATCTGTAAAATGGGAAACACAGGAGTACCAACCCCAGAGGGTGTGCCTGAGGATGAAATCTGCATATACGTGGTGAAGTGCTCAACGTAGTGGCCCGCCCGTGGTAAGGACTGCTATGATTTCTATGATTCATTTTGCTGTGAGGATCAAGGAAGACGGAATGCAACGTAAAGCCCCGTGTACATGTGACATACAACAGGAGCCCCCAACCCCGGACTGGGGAGGTGGGTGGCACGTGTGGAAGCTTCTGAACCACTAGACCTGGGACTAGGGGTAGCGCCTGAAGCCGCCTCTGGTGACGGCTGCTCCTTGCCTCCCAGAAGTTTCCGCTTGGATACTCTGGGGTCCTGGACGGCTCTAGGGAGGGCTGGAGGGCCCGGGGAGAGGCAGGGGCGGAACGGGGACGTACCTGCTTTCACTGCACTCCTTCCGCTCCCTCACCCTCAGCCACTTGCGGAGGAGGAAGCGTTTTCGGCGCGGGGAAGCGCTGGGTGTGGAGCAGTTGGACCACGGGGTGTCCTCGTCGCTGGAGGGCGTGATCTCGATGGACGGCAGCTGCAGGAACTCCTTGCCAGGGGCCAAGACGCCGGGCAGGTCCCGGGCCAGCCCGGCCTCCAGGCTCTGCTCCTGCACGTTCCTCGTCCGGCGCATCTTGAAGCGCCGGCGGCGGAGCGTGGGGGTCGACGAGCTGGACCAGACCGGACGGCCCTCGGGCGCGCCCTGCGGCTCGGGCACCTGCAGGGC
>NW_007259849.1:624057-633488 GCF_000164805.1 Carlito syrichta
GATAGACTCAAGTTGCTATGAAATCCATAATTTAATCCTTCAATATAAATGCATAATATTCCATCATGTAAATGTACCATATTTTTTTATCCTGTCCACTTTTGATGAGCAGCATTGTTGGTTTCATGTTTTTGTTCATGTGAATAGTGTTGCAATAAACATGAGTGTACAGATATCTTTTTTGTAGAAGGATTTGAGTTCCTCGGGAGACCCGGGCCCCCGGGGCGGCGCGGCCAACTCTCAGCGGTTTGCGTGCGGCAGATCAGGCTGGGGAGCCGGCTTGGCGCTGCAGGGAGGTAGAGGGCGGAAGAGGCAGTGGTAGGAGGGAGAGGGAGGGAGAGGGGGAGAGAGACAGAGAGGGAGAGCGAGAGAGGAAGCGAGACACTGGATAAAAACAAAAAAGGAGGAGGAGGAGCAGGGGACTGGAGGGGGCCGCTATCCTGAAAGGGCACGCACGGGCGGCGACAGCGAGTGTAACTGTACACGGGATCCCATGGGGAGGGCCTCTACCCCCGAGGAAAGGCTGCCTCCAATCAGCCGAATGAAACAGGATCACAGACCAAACTTTCTCAGAGCAACGACTGGCCAGGCAGCCCTCATTAGTCAACTCCCTGCTTTTTTTATTTGGGAGAGGGGGGCTGCGGAGAAGGGGGAATCAATGAATTCAGTTCTCGTTCTCTCAGGTCACCCAAGATACAGACTTGGGGTGGAAATCAGGGGACTTTTCGACGGGCTTTCTTTTCCTAAGAAAGGTACTTTTAATGACTTGGGGAGTGGGTGGTGGCACCGGAGGCCAGGGCATAGTCAGAGGAGGAAAGCAAGTTTCCTGGAGGCTGCTTCCAAAATGACAAGCTGAGGAGAAAGAACAGTTCTGTGGCATGAGCTGAGGACACCAGACATGACATACCAAGGGAGGACACACAATAGGGTCTGAGTGACACAGGACACACAGGACCATCAAGGAGAAGGGGCGGAACTCTGTACATTGTGAGCAAATCTGCCAGCATCATAGCCCCATCCCAAGCAAAGAATGGCATGAGATGAACACTTGCAAGGCAGTGCAACCAACAGAGCCCCAGGGAGTCACGTACATCTCCCTTACATTCCTGGGAGCTGATTCAATTCTGCTTCAGCCTGCCAGAGGCATGGACCAGGTCACAGAATCTAGTCTGTCCCCAGGTCACGGAACCTAGAAACTCTGGATCAGTTCTGGCAGTGTCCCAAGAGCTGCTGAACCACTCACTCTCTAAACCCAGGTACCACCCTAAGAGATGGGTGGTAGAACTGATCCACCCTATTCTGGCACTCTCTGTGGGATCTAAGTCTTACCTAGCCCACCTGGTAGAGCAGAGGCTGTAACACCCATTCTCCTTCATCCCCAGTCCAGTCCGTGCATTTGCCTCTTGAGTCAGTAACTTTCAAGTAGACCATAAGGAGCACCAAAGAATACACCACGAAGTCAGTAATCTGATCCACCTCTCTTTTCTGCCCCTCTGAGTCCAGTTTCCATCTGGGAGCCAATGCCCAGCTTCTGTGCCAGGACAAAGGTCACAATTCACAAGTATCCTAAAGCTGAGGACAAACCACATCCCTAAAGACCACAAGAATTCACTACAAGTAAGTACATCCCAGCAGTGCAGCAAGATGTCAAGGAAAACACTGGCTGTGGGTTCACCATGCCGGGCAGTGACACATATGGAGAAGATCAAAGCATCCTGACTTTACACAATCTCGAGAGGCCGGGAAACTGAGGGGAGTACATCTTGCTCAAGGAGATAGACTCCCTGGAATGTCAGCCCCTGTTTTCGACTCTTTTTTTTTTTTTCTGAATTGGAGTCTCACTAGGTTGCCCAAACTGGAGTGCAGTGGCCGCTCCCGGCCACCGCAGCCTCGCCTGCTGGGCTTCGGGGATCCTTCCTCAGCCTTCCAAGTAGCCGGAATTACAGGCATGCGCTACCACGCCCAGCTGATTTTTTGATTTATTGTAGAGATGAGGTCTCGCTGCCCAGGTGGGTCTCGAACCCGCAGGCTCAGGCAATTCACTCACCTCAGCCTTCCAAAGGTGTTTCTGACTCTTAACATCCAGCCACTGGCTGTCTCAGGAGTGATTTGGTATCATTCTATTTTAACTCCCGGATGTGGCACAGAAAGCAGAAACCCCTTCCCATCAGGTGTCAGTCTGGCGAGGAGCAGGAGACACCTCTTCTGGCACCAGGGCCGCTGACGAGGCTGGGCTGTAACTCCAAACTTGAGAATCCGGAACTAAACCAAGGTTCCACAAAGTTTGTTCACTGCCTTGGATTTCTTCCAAGGACGAGCATTATGCAAGGGATCTGATAACTTCCCAGTTCAAGGAACCTGCGTGCTGGCTAGCTGACGAAGTAGAAGATGGTGGTTGCCTGGGATTCTGGGGAGAAAGAAAGCCCGGACACTACCATTTACTTGGAGGCGAGCACCTGCAAGGCAGTGCAAAGAACAGCCAAAAAAATAAAAGGAGAGTTCACAAGGCAGTAGCCAGAGATCTGATGGGCAGTTTGGGGAAAGGGAGGCTCAATGAGGAGGCAGCCCCCTTTAAGTTTATCTTGGACACTCTGAATGTAAACACATGCCTCTCAAAAGGAAGAAAAGCCACCAGCTCCCTCTTCCCACACACGCTAGCCACTTTTCCTGCCCACAGCAGATTCTAGACCTAAAATCCTATGAGATTTAATTTAAGCCTTGGGCACAGCACTAGCTGAGAATGATCATTTACATTTCACCTGGCCTGAGGGAAAATCTTCTCCAAACTAAATCTGAAATGGTCTCTGCTTGGTTGGGAAGCAGATTCCCAGAGCACATCTCGTCTCTAACACTGTAGCCCCTTCTGTCTTTCAAACCATAACCCTTCCCACCATTAAAACCCTATTCAGAACATATCCCTGGCCTCTTCCAGCTGTCTGTGTTGACTGTGTCTCTAGCAAGTAATACACTAAATGGGGCACTGCATTGAAACATGAAGTGCCCTTCAACTGTGAGCCCTCATTACTGTGAAGACTTCACACTCCTTGAAGGAAGAATCAAGTTTCTCCTGCCTCTGCTTCTCTCAAGTATCCTGTGCTTTTTATTTTTCTTGTGACCTTTACTCTTATTTATTTACTTATCTATTTATTTATTTTTCATGTTTTTAGAGACAAGATCTCACTCTGTCACCCAGGCTGGAGTGCAGTCATGCAGTCACAACTCACTGCAGCCTTATATTCCTGAGTTCTAGTGATCCTCCTACCTCAGCCTCCTGATTAGCTAGGGTTACAGATGTGCACCACCATGCCTGGTTAATATTTTTGTTTTGTAGAGACAGGTCTTGCCATGTTGCCCAGGCTGGTCTCAAACCTCTGGCCTCAAGTAATCCTCCTGCCTCTCCCTCTCAAAGTGCTGGGATCACAGGCATAAGCCACCACACCCAGCCTACAGTTTTTAAAAGAGCTTTCATGTAATATATTGTGTCTCCCTAGTGGCCCTAAGAATGAGGTAAAACAAATGTATTACCCTCATTTTACAATTGATGAACATGAGACAGAAGCTTCAGTCATTTACCCAAAGTCACAGAAAAATGACAATGACTACTCAGTGAGAAGGCTAGGACTTGAATCCATGCCTTCTGAAGCCAATTTAGAGACCACCAAAAATTTGGAAAAATAATTTCTCAGAGTAGTTGGTGGCAGAGAATCGGACAAGAGTTTCCAAGACCCCCTTCAGAATCTCAGCCAGTGTATTTGCTCCCCAAGTCTTCCCCTCTCCCATATTTCTTCTCTCCCATATTTGGCTTTCAGCAGCTCCACAATTCTCTGGGATACTGATCTCACCTCTGCCTCCACCCAACTCTGGTTGTCCAGACAGGTGGTAGCCAGAACAACCCGCAGCAGCCAGGCCTCTGACTTTAAATGAAAGGGGCTCATATTACTAAGCAACTGTTGTTTATTCTCGGCTACACAGGCTCCCTGTTCCTACAGACACAAGACACCCAACACCTGTCTATTACTTCTGGAGACTCATAAAGGACATGGTCTATTATTCAGTCAAAACTTCCAGGAGAAAAGTTAAGTGAAAAATAGCAACTTCAAGTCTGGATTTCTCCTGTGTGCACAGTCAAGTGAACATGAGGTGAGAGGCACAGGCACCTCTGGCCCACCATTCCATATGCCCCAGGATACCAAGAGCAAACAACTCCCAAGGACACAGGATTGTCCCCACCCCCACCCCTCAACACTGTTGCTGCAAGACGGACAATCCTCACCCTCAAGGCTGGAACACAGAGTTTCTCTCTTACATGACATTCAAAATGGCCAGCCCCAAAGGTTGGCCCATTACGAGGGAAAGAGGCAGGCAGTGGGCATGTGGGAAGCGGAACCTGTGGCTGGCAGGGAAGCTGGAAATATGGACAGAAACATGAACAGTGCTGTGAAAGCAATGTTAACTGTCTTCAGATACAAAATTAAGGATGACAAGGCATCACTCACTAGTTCTCTTTTTGTTGCTGAACAAGAGGAAATGAGTTTGTGCATAGTGCAGCATGGGAGATTTGGGACAGATGATAAACATTTACCAAGGGTAAGGAATGGTATGCATGACCAAGGCTGGGTAGAGAGTGGCTTTCTCTGTAGATCTTTAAAGGTAACTGGAGCCTTGCTAGAGGCAGCACTAGGAAAGAGATTATCTCTTAAAGGCCCAGTTCCACCCTGCCATTGTGGGTCTTTAGGGCTCAGATTCTCCCTCTTTAAAGTAACAGCAATTCACTTATACCTAAAACAGTCTGTCTGAACTGACCTGTTGCTGGTTCAGGCATTTTGATCACCAGATGCTAAACACCTCCTTGAGACACACAAACAGCTTTCATATCTTGCACCGGTGAATTTGAAATACAGAGCTTAATCACCAGGGTGGTGATGAGGCAGGGAACCAGTGGTGAGAGGTACAGAAACAGGAGAAAGAATTGGAGAGAATAGCTTAAATCCCTCCCCTTGGATTTCCTATTCCTTTCACCAGTCCGCCTTCATTTCTCCAGGAAGGGGCTAACTCCTTAAGAAATGTCGGGGGAAATTACACTGCATTTGTGTGGTTAGAGAGGAAGGGTAGAAAAGGAGGTGGATGCTGGCTAAACACACCCTGAATTAAACCATAGTTGACCAGCCACCATGTCCAGCTTCTCCTGATGAAACAGGGAAAAATGCTTCCGGACTTTGATGGAGACTGTTTCTGAGAACAGAACCCTGGAGGATGCTCTCAACCTTGGGGAATGCACAGGGTCGGCAGAGTACTTGCTTCCAATAGCCTTTGCAGAAGCCAGGGTGAGCAATGATGTCACCTCAAGAGGACTGTCACCAGATAAGCCTCCGTGGTTTAATTGCTCATCAAAGGGCTAAGGAGTCAAAGAATGTTTTGCACAACATTTGGCTGCCCCTGTTCTTGATACCAAGGATACCAAGACACAGAGAGATATCATCTCTTGCTCTCTTAATCTTACAAGGACAGTCTTGTGTGCAAACCAGGGCTGGAAAAGACTTCCTGAGGTCACCCCATATCCACCCTTGGTTGCCTATCCCAAGGAAGGCAGGTGGCGTGCTCTGGACGTTCTGCTGCTTTTTTCCTCAAAAGCATCACAAACACCTATACTATCAACTAGTGATTAATTGAACTGGCCCAAAGTTAAGCGACTTGAGTTTTGGACCCCTTACCATCACTTACTAGCAGTTTGATTGTGGCTAAGTTATTGAACTTGTCTGTGTCTCATCTTCTATAAAGTCCTCATAAAATCAAGATTATGAATAGCATCGCCCTGCTGTTGTGGTCATGCACATTAGAACAATGTAGTACACTTAGAACAGAGCTAGGCACATAGTAAGTGCTCTATAAATGTTAGCCCTTGTTATGTCTAATTAAGTTTCCTTTATAATACCCTTATTAGAAAACAGAACTATTTGTGTTGATTTTCGATTCATTTTAATTCTTTTTTTTTTTGAGTCAGAATCTCACTGTCACCCAGTGAGATTCACCCACGCTGAAGTGCAGTCGGCACCCTGACAGCCACCTGCAGCCTTGACCTGCTAGGCTCAGGGGATCCTTCTGCCTCAGCCTTCCCAGTAGCTGGAACAACAAGCATGCGCCACTGAGTTCAGCTACTTTTTTGATTTATTGTAGAGAAGAGGTCTTGCCAAGTTGCCCAGGCTGGTCTCGAGCCTTGTATTTGAGGAGCGCCAATTCTGGTGGCAGTGTGAAGTATGCACTGGAGGACTGTCTCTAGCCCATGGGCTCAGGCAATCCTTTCGCCTTGGCCTCCCAAAATACTAAGATTATAGGCATGAGTCACTGTGCCCGGTCTCAATTCATTATAACTTTACAAGTTGTTGTTTGGCTAGAGCACTGTGTAAGGCTCCTTAATAAGTCCTGGGGATATAGCTAAGATAAATAAGATGCAGTTTGTGTAATGGAGCACACAGTCTCTCAAGACAGAATTAATTAAGTACAAAACCAAAGACCACACGAGTTTGAGTAGTAAGATCAATACATTTTAACTACAGGGAAAAAAGTGGTCTAGGCAGGTCCTATGGAATAACTGGTATTTAAGACTTAAAGTATGAATTTCAGTAGAAAAGAAGAATAATGATCAATACGGTGGCTTATACCTTTAATCTCAGCACTTTGAGAGGCCGAGGCAAGAGGATCACTTGATGAGGAATGTGGAAAATGAGTGAGACTGACATACTGACAGTGATTTTTGCCAGAGTTTAGATTTCAGTGAATCGGTCAAATCAAAAATGTATTAAGATCTTATATACAGAGTGCTTTCTAGGCCAGGCATGGTGGCTGGGATTACATCTGTAATCCCAGCACTTTGGGAAGATGAGGTGGGAGGATTGCTTGAGACCAAGAATTCAGGACCAACCTGCAAAAACATAGCAAGAGCCCTATCTCTACAAAAAAATAAGATAAAATAAAATAAAATAAATAGCCATGGTGTGCCCCTGTATACCTGTACATCTGTGGTATGAGCTATTTAGGGAGTTGAGGGGGAAGGATTGCTTGAGCCCAGGAGTTCCAGGTTATAATGAGGTATGATTGTGCCACTGCATTCCAGCCTGGGTGACAGAGTAAGAATCTGTCTAAAAGAAAGAAAGAAAAAGAGGGAGGGATGGAAAGAGAGAGGGAGAGGGAGAGGGAGGGAGGGAGGGAGAGAGAGAAAGAGAAGGAAAGAGAGAGAGAGAGAGAGAGAGAGAGAGAGAGAAAGAAAGAAAGAAAGAAAGAAAGAAAGAAAGAAAGAAAGAAAGAAAAGAAAGAAAGAGAAAGGAAAGAAAAGAAAAAAGGGTATTAACACTTTGAGTAACAGCACTGAGGAGTGAAAACTCATAGAGTTTTTAAAAATAGGGAAAGATAAGTCAGAGCATAGGGAAGGCCATATAATACTAGACAATGAGCTGAACAAACAAGGGGGTCGGATTGTGGGGTGAAGTTTAGATTTTATTCTTTTTTTGTTTGTTTGTTTTTAAGTTGGAGTCCCATTCCGTTGCCCAGGCTGGAGTGCAGTGGCATGCTCACGGCCACTGCAGCCTCTACCTGCTGGGCTCAGGTGATTCTTCTGCCTCAGCCTTCCAAGTATCTGGAATTATAGGCACGTGCCACCATGCCTGACTAATTTTTTGATTTATTGTAGAGACGAGGTCTCACCAAGTTGTCCAGGCTGGTCTCAAACCCATGGGTTCAGGCAATCCTCTCACCTCAGCCTCACAAAGTGCTGGGATTATAGGAGTGAACCACCCTGCCCAGCCTAGATTTTATTCTTTAAGCAGAGGAATGCTATTCAGGTTGGTTTGAGGTTTTGTTTTGTTTTGTTTTCTTTGGCAGGGGAATATTATTGTCTTGTATTTGAGGAGCACCAATTCTGGTGGCAGTGTGAAGTATGCACTGGAGAAGCAACAGATGGAAAGCATAGAAACCATTTAGAAGACTATCTTCCAGTCACTATTTTTGGAATATTGACCACATGAATAGCAAATCGTTCAGCTAAGAGATGTTGAAAGTCTGAAATAGGGCCAGAGGAAATTGTGGAATGAGAGGAGATGGGCAAGGAAAAGGACAACCTATGAAGACGTGTTCAGAGAAGTAGATTGAAAGAAAATCTAGAAGAATCAACCTATGAGAAGTTGAGGGGAGAAAGGAGCCAAGGTTTATTTCATGACTACAGTGAGCCAGGCACTGTGCTGAGTGCTTCATCCACAAAATCCCAGCCGGCCCTCCCAACAACACTGAGAACTAAATTTCTTTCTTTTTTTTTTTTTTTTTTTGAGTTGGAGTCTCACTCTGTCGCCCAGACTGGAGTGCAGTGGCCGGCCACTGCAGCCTCGACCTGCTGGGCTCCGGCGATCCTTCCGCCTCAGTCTTCCGAGTAGCCGGAATTACAGGCATCCACTACCATGCCCGGCTGATTTTTTGATTTATTGTAGAGATGACGTCTCGCTGCCCAGGCGGGTCTCGAATCCGCGGGCTCAGGCAACCCACTCACCTCAGCCTCCCAAAGGCGCAGGATTACAGGCTGAGCCACCAAGCCCGGCTGAGAACTAAATTTCAAAAGCTCCATTTTAGGATGACAAGGGATTGTACAAGGTGACTTGCCCAAGCTCACACTGCTAGAAAGTAGAAGATGAGCGCAGGTTTAAACGAAGTTCTCTCTACTTTAAAATTCATGCTTTTTCAATTATACCACATTTCTAAAAGATAAATGATGTCAAAATGATATAATGAAGTCAGGCAGAAGGAAGACAAAGATAATTCCATTGGATTTTGTAATTACGTCATTGATGACCTCTGAGATGACAATTTCAGTGGAATGGTCAGAGAAGAAATGAGATTGCTATAGGTTAAAGCGTAAATAGACAATGAATAAATGAAGGCTGCAGGGTTGCAAGACTGCTCTTTTTAGAAATTTGTCAGGGAAAAGAAGGAGAGACATCTATTCATTCTCAAATAGTCTTTGAGAATTACTATGTGTTAAACATTCTTTGGGGGCCTAAAGTTAGATTGTGAAAAGTCACATACGTGTGTGCGTGTGTGTGGGAGAGAGAGAAACAAAGAGAAAGAGAGAAGAGAAGAGAAAAGAGAGAAGGGAAAGGAAGGGTAGGGAAGGGAAGAGAAGAGGAAGAAGAGGGGAGGTGAGGAGGGAAAGAGAGGTGAGGAGAACTTTTGGGGGATGGAAAGAAGGGTTTGTTTTTCTTTTAACCTGTGTGTGTGTGTGTTTTGTTGTTGACAGATGTTATGCTTCTGAGGAACAAAATGTAACGGTATGATTATGCCATTTAAAATGGAGTTCTGGCCGGGCTTGGTGGCTCAGCCTGTAATCCCGTGCTTTGGGAGGCTGAGGTGAGTGAATTGCCTGAGCCCGTGGGTTCGAGACTCGCCTGGGC
>NW_007259849.1:633678-660996 GCF_000164805.1 Carlito syrichta
GGCGACAGAGTAAGACTCCAACTCAAAAAAAAATAAAACAAAATAAAATGAAGTTCTGCCTATATCTGCTAAGAAAATTGAAGCTTGGTGTTATACCTGGCAATCTAGCAAATCAATCAAAAGTATTTAATCTTCCCAGATTTTAAGCATGCCCTAATACTTGGTCCTGTGAAGTTTCTGGAAACTTTATGTAAAATTATTCATTGCTTCATATTTCTTTTTTTTTTTTTTTTGAGTCAGAGTCTCACTCTGTTGCCCAGGCTGGAGTGCTTGGAGTGGCACACTCACAGCCACCGCAGCCTCGATCTGCTGGGCTCAGGTAATCCTTTCACCTCAGCCTTCCAAGTAGCTGGGACTACAGGCGTGCACCACCATGCCTGGCTAATTTTTTGATCCACTTCACTAGAAATATGTACCAAATGCAGTGTGAACACAGGGGAGAAAGATCCTGATCCAGAGAGGTCGTCACAGAGGAGAGAGTACTTAGTTGAAGTTTGAAAGTTAGCAGAGGAGTTTTTCAGGTACTGGGGTGAGGTGGGAGAAGGAGTAGGTGGGGGAGAGCATGTTTCCAGCTTCACATATGCAAAGGCACTAAGGCATAAAAGAAAGTATGGTGTGTTCTCAGAATTACAAAAAGAACTGTTTGAGGCATAATGAATGATTGGGTGGGTGAAGAGCGAGTGCAAGATTATGTCTACTATACATCTTCCTTCACTCACCTATTCAACATATATTTATTGAGTACACTGTGTTCTAGGTGCTAAAAACCAGGGACACAAAGACAAGTCTGGACCCTGGAAGATCTTACATTCTAATGATCACAATCCCAGAAAGGCGGAACAGAGATTTCAAAGACCTAATGCAACCGTCACTTTATCTCCACTGTTCATTTTATTTTACAGATTGGAAAACTGAGGCATAGGGAAGTTACGTAGTTTGACTACAATCACACATCAGAAAGGTTAGGCTTCACAAATTATTAAGGGTTTTACATGCAAAAAAGACCAAGGTCGAAAAAATCAGAAGCTTAACTCACTCAAAGAAAAGGGCTCCAGAGCTCTAGAAAATGATTCCTTTCAAGTGTTAAAGCAACCATTCTACGATTTTATTTCTGATAGAAATGCAGGCCATTCCGCCTCCTCTAAATCAGAAAACCGTAGCCACCTTTTAAAGACAAGCAAGCCACCATGGTCCAGAGAACTGGTGATGTTTGAGCAGTGTGCTCCAATTCCTTCTAGCAGAACTGTGATAACTCTTTTGTTGTTTTTTTTGAGTCAGAGTCTTACTCTGTCAGTCTGGAGTGCAGTGGCACACTCAACAGCTACCGCAGCCTTGACCTGTTAGGCTTAGGCAATCCTTTTACCTCAGCCTTCAAAATAGCTGGAACCACAGGCACGCACCATTACACCCGGCTAATTTTTTGATTTATTGTAGAGACAAGGTCTCACCATGTTGCCCAGGCAGGTCTCAAACCCCTGGGCTCAGGCAATCCTCTTGCCTTGGCCTTTCAAAGTTCTGGGATTACAGGCGTGAGCCATTGCACCCGGCTAGAATCATGATAACCTATTATCCTGAAATAAATTTTTTTTTCTTTTTTTTTAGTTGGGGCCTCACTCTATCACCCAGGCTGGAGGGCAGTGACATGATTACGGCTCACTGCAGCCTTAACCTTTTGGAGTCAGGTGATACTTCTGCCTCAACCTTACAAGTAGCTGGGACTGAGATGGGGAAACACCTCTTATCAACAGGGTGCCTGAATGAAACGTAATTGTACACCTAACCCTTAACTGTACCCCACAAAATCATAATAAAAAATATTGATTAAAAAAAAAACAAACAAGTAGCTGGGACTACAGGCAAGTGCCACCATGCCCAGTTAATTTTTTGATTTTTGATGAGGTCTTGCTATGGTGCCTAGGCTGGTATCAAACTCCTAGGCTAAAGCAATCCTCCTGCCTCAGCCTCCTAAAGTGCTAAGATCCCAGGCATGAGCCACCATGCCTAGCAAAATGCTAATATTATTAAAGTAAAATTAGAAAACACTAGAGTCTGGGAAAGGTGATGGGCAGGTATGCGAGGATAGAGAGGGGATGGTTAACGTGTACAAAAATACAGGATAGAAGGAAGAAGTTCTGGTACTCAGTAGCACAGTAAGGCAACTATGATTAACAATAATTTATTGTACATTTCAAAATAGCTAAAAGAGTGGAATTGGAATGTTCTCAGCACCAAAAAAAGATAAATGCTTGAGGCAATGGATATCCCAATTACCCTGACTTGATCATTACACTAATTATATGCTTATATCAAAATATCACATGTACCCCATAAACCTGTACAACTATTATGCATCTGTAATAAACATTTTTTTTTGAGTCAGAGTTTCACTCTGTCACCCAGGTTGGAGTGCAGTGGCACACTCACGGGCACCGCAGCCTCGACCTGCTGGGCTCAGGTGATCCTTCTGCCTCAGTCTTCCAAGTAGCTGGAACCACAGGCATGTGCCACCACGCCCAGCTTATTTTTTTATTTATTGTAGAGATGAGGTCTCGCCATGCTGTCCAGGCTGATCTTAAACCCCTGAAATCAGGCAATCCTCTCGCCTCCCTCTACCAAAGTGCTGGGATTATAGGCATGAGCCACCGTGCCTGGCCAATAAACATTAATTTTTTAAAAAGGTGGGGTCAGGCATGGTGGCTCAAGCCTATAATACCAGCACTTTGGGAGGCCGAAGTGAGAGGATTGCCTGAGCTCAGGGGTTCTGGGCAACTTGGTAAGATCTCGTCTTTACAATAAATTTTTTTTAAAAAAAGAAAAAAACTAGAAAACAGTTACCTGCTTTGTTCTGATGGAATAGCATATTTGCCTAGCACTAGGGAGATGTTAGCCTTTACATACTATGCCAAGCAAAAAATTGGAATTGCTTTGTTGTGACACAGAAAGGAACTGAAGAAAACTGGGCTCAGTGAGGATTTTCACTGGAGACCCCTGTAATCCAGCTCTGGACGATCATCCCCACTGCATGGAGTCATTTATCTTTCTGCAAACAACACATCTAGAGCAATGCATCTGTAAAGCCTTCATTCCTAGACAAGTCTGCATTTGGTGTAAACTCTTGCCTCAATGAAAGTCATATTGTCAGATGCTCCCACTTGTTCAGGGACAGTCCATTTCTTCTATCCTGCTGCATGCAGCCCCAGAGCTATACCTAGTGGCAAGCCCCCCTGCCTGCCTGTATTCCCCCAAGTCCTATACTAGGAGCTGAGACTCAGGACCACTGAGCTCACACTTCACCTCAGGTCAGTGACTGCAGGGTATTTTATATACTCTGAAATTGAGATATGGGGATTGGTCATGCTAGGTGATCTCCAAAATCTTTATTGTAGCTTTCAGAGTCTATGAACTGAAAAGGTCTTTGCTTTAAGCAATTCTGGTGTATGAAAATACAGATTTTAAAAATATCTGAGTCTGGCATGATTCTTCTTATAATACAAATTATTTTTTTACACAAAGGATTTATTAAAAGAGATTGCTTCTTTACATGTATGAAATTTTCATTCAACTAATAAACTTTAATATAAGACACACTCAATGAGGAAGTCATCTGTTGTGTAACTTAAAGTGTCCAAATAGACATGAAATATGTTGCTGGATGCAGAGTAACCTTGTTTATTCATAGTTTCAGGAAAAGAGAGAGCTCCACTTCCTCAACCATTCTCTAGATATAAACAGAACTTTTTTTGGGAGGGGGGCAGTATCTCACTCTGTTGCCCAGGCTGGAGTGAAGTGGTATGTTCACAGCTCACTGCAGCCTTGACTTCCAGGTCTCAGGCGATCCTTCCACCTCATCCCCTAAGGAGCTGGGACTACAGGCACGAACCTTCATGTCAGGTTAATTGTTTAATTTTTTTTTTTGTAGGGACGAGGTCTCGCTATGTTGCCTAGCCTGCCTGAACTCCTGGGTTCAAGGGATCCTTTGCCTCGGCCTCCCAAATTGCTGGGATTTATAGGTGTGAGCCACCATGCCTTGGCCTATAAACAGGTACCTTTGGAAGACATATTAATTCTGTTTGACAGTTGGAATTTTTTTTTTTGAATTGGAGTCTCACTCTCGTCCAGACTGGAGTGCAGTGGCTGTTCCCAGCCACCGCAGCCTCCACCCGCTGTGCTCCGATGATCCTTCTGCCACAGCCTTCCAAGTAGCTGGAACTACAGGCGCGTGCTACCACGCCCGACTAATTTTTTGATTTATTGTAGAGATGAGGTCTCGCCAAGTTGCCCAGGTGGGTCTCGAACCCACGGGCTCAGGCAATCCACTCACCTCAGCCTCCCAAGGCATGGGATTACAGGCTGAGCCACCGAGCCCGGCTGGAAATTTTTATAAACTGAAAATACCACCTTCCTTAGGTGACAGAATTATAAACCTGGAAGAAACATTAGCTATTTTGTCCAATGTTCATCCTCCTCTCATCCCCTGTCTCACCCAGGTTCATGGATGGGAAACTGAGGCACAGGCAAGATAAATTTTGGACCAAGGTCACAATTTTGAGCTGAAACTGCTTTATGTAAATTACTTATCTTTCAGTTAAGCCCATCTTAATGACTTCCAGTGTTATTTTGGAGGTGGTTTTTGACCTCAGAGAATAATTTTTTTTTTTAATGGCACTGAGGAGTCCTTACACTCATTCTGCTTTTGTCTACACACATTCTGCGTGCATCTAATTCTTTCATAAGCTCACATGGAGCAAGAAGTTAATTAAACACAAACACCTCACTAAAAATAATAATAACATGTGAAATGTAGTTTTGCACAAAGATGTAATAGAATGGCTATTGGCTTTTGGAAAGGTCTTTTTGCATTACATAAACCGAATTCCTGTATGTAAGAAATTCTCCTAGTGTATTTTATTTTTTAGATTGGAAAATATAGTTTATTTAGAAAGTAAATTACAGAGGGAGAGAGAGATTTTCACCTCCCCAAGGTAGGGGAGGGGGCCAAAGCTTAGGAAACGTGGTGGCCATAGCTCAAAGAGTCACATGGCCAGACCAGAGCTTAGCAAAGCAATGGCCTTCTAGTGCATTTTAAATATTACTTGATTTGTACACAACATTGCAAGAGCACCACTACTTAGCAAAAGTGTATCTGTGAATAATCAACAGACATGGTCTCACCCTTCCAGTTTAAAGCAAATATATGACAATTAGGATCTGAACAAAATGAAAAATCTGCTTTAGTCCAGGCATAGATTAGAAATGTTTCAATGTCCTTAAAAATTTCAGATTTACCTAAAATTTCTGAATCAGGCACCATGTTTCCTCATTTAAGCCACATGATGATTCTATCAGGTAAGTGCCATTTTCCCCCCATTATAAAGTTGAGACAACTGAGGTTCAGAGAGATTAAGAACTTTAGATGTCAAGATATGGTTCAAACTCAGGTATTCTGAATCCAAAACCAGTTTTCTCCACTTCACTGTTACTCTACTCCAACTTTTGGCAAAATACATGTTTTCAATCCCCATTCACTGTCATTGTTTGTGAAAACTTTTATTTGATTTGCAATTGGCTAATAAATTAATATTTGGGTTGCAATTCCTCCAAAGGACATACTTTGTTTCCAAATTTAATTCAGTCAATTTCTATTTCGTCCCTAACTAAAACATACCATATAATTAAATTGAAACATACCAAATAGCACCAATTTCCTTGAAAATTCGTATTGAATTCTAAATATTTTTTTAAAGAAAAATTACCCCAAATATTTATCAAAATTATCCCAAATATTTATCAAAATTCCCTTTTATACTTTTTTTTTTTAAGAGTTGGAGTCTCCATTCTGTCGCCCAGGCTGGAAGGCAGTGGCACAATCACAGCTCACTGCAGCCTCAATCTCCTGGGCAGAGGTGATCCTTTTGCTTCAGCCTTCTGATTAACTGGACTACAGGTGTGTATCACCACATCCAGCTAATTTTTTTATGTTTTGTAGAGATAAGGTCTCACTATGCTGCCTAGGCTGGTCTTGAACATCTTCCTGCCTTGGCATTCCAAGGTGCTGGAATTACAGGCACAAGCCACCATGCCCAGCCCAGCAAGAAATACCTTTTATGGCCATATTCAGGCCACATAAACAGTTTCTCATTTGTGTTTAATAATGTAAGTGAGAAGCCAGGCACGGTGATTCAAGCCTGTAATCCCAATACTTTGGGAGGCGGAGACAAGAGGATTGCCTGAGCTCAGGAGTTTGAGATCAGCCTGAGCAACATGGCGAGACCTCATCTCTACAATAAGTCAAAGAATCAGCTGGGCATAGTGGCACATCCCTGTTGGTTACAATTACTTGGAAAGCTGAGGCAGAAGGATCACCTGAGCCCAGCAGGTCGAGGCTGCAGTGGCCATAAGCATGCCACTGCACTCCAGCCTGGATGACAGAATGAGACTCAAATAATAATAATAATAATACCGTGAGACCCAAATTTTACCTGTACAATGACTATTTGAATACCTAACCCTGAATTTTACCCCACATCTTGAAAATAAAAATAATAATAACATAAAAAGATAATAATAATGTAAGTATACCCCTACCTCTAATTCCTAATTTTTACCCAAGTGTCTATAATAGCTCTTACCTGTGAATAAGTCTGCCTGTCGAGCTGAGACAGGTCCGCAGGGCTTTGTAAGTCCTGATGTTTCCAGGCTTCTATTATTGAAAATTTTAGACACAAGGCTTCAAGCAGGAACTTCAAACACACCAAGGAAAAAACTGCTGGCTTCTTACAAAGGGGTCAACCCAAAGCTCCACTAAGTTGATTTGCTTAAAATGAGATTTGCTATCTCCTGCTGAAATAGTAGCTTAGTAAACACTAAAAGACCTTTACATGTAGCTTCTCTGTGGTCTTAAGGTTCTAATTTAGCTTCCACAGGTAGATCTAACTTGTTTCCAGGTCAGGCAATGGCTCAAGTCTTTCTAGCCAGAGCAAAGTCTCCCCTTTTGAAGGCTTGCTCACATGATCTCATTCAGTGCAAGTTCGCCACCTATGCAGGGCCTTGAACTTTGGAACTAGGACATTAAGTTTCATCCCCACCAAAATATCTCCCCAGCTTAACTCAAAGAATAGCCAGCACTTAGTGGTTCCTTAAATCCTTCAGGCACAGGCCCAATAGGATACTGAAAGTCTAAGATACTGCCCTGCCACCTCGTTCTTGAGCTCTCTCTCTCTCTCTGTCTGTCTCACAAAACACACACACATACACACACACACACACACACACACAGAGAGAGAGAGAGAGAGAGAGAGAGAGAGAGAGAGAGAAATTTCCCTACTCCCTTCTGGGACTGGAGTTTTTTATTTTTAAATATATTTTTGTAGAGGCAGGGTCTTGCTATGTTGCCCAGGCTGGTCTTGAACTCCTGGCCTCAAGTGATCCTCCTGACTTGGCCTCCCAAAGTGCTGGGATTACAGATGTGAGCCACCACACCCAGCCAAGACTCTCTTAATTCAAAAATAAATGATGAGTTCCTATTAATAGAGGATAAAACACAGAGTGAACCTGTTGGGGACAGTCTCGCTGTGCAGTAGAGACCAGACGGCCTCTGAGGTTACTTCCAGGTCTAAGACTCTAGAGTGTGCCACAGGTTCCAGGGTTCTATGCAAGTCCCTACCTTTCTTGCTCTTCTGGCTATCCTTTTATGAAATCTCTTTCTTTTCTCCTTTGAGAATGTCTTCAATATTCATTTAAGCCAAACTTCACTAGTACAAAAAACCTCAAAGCAGCATACCCATACCCCTTTTCAATGCATTTCCCCCCCTTGCATCACAATTAGTGATGTGCATTTTCCACCTCCTCTCAGACTGTTACTGCCATCAAGACAAGATTTATGCCCCATTCATCTTTGTCATTTGTTATTGAGCTCACTGCTCCATACCAAGCATTTACATTTATACTCAGTAAATATCTGTGGATGAAAAAAATGATGGCAGAAGGACAGGGGAAGAAAGGGAACAGGGTCAGGAGGTCTGAAGAGGCACTCAGTGCAATTAGTTTTCCAGCCTCAAGTTCTCTGGAGGTTGTTCTTCTACTGAAATGCCCTTCTGGAGAGAAAAAAAAAACGGAAGAACATCGTCTGTCTCTGACCTGCGGTTTCCCAGGGGGCAGCCTTGACTGTAGTCACAATTTCCCTTGGATTATCACGTCACCCTCAGCCTATATCACACAGGAGGTCTCAGGAGAAATAACCTGAGACCATAATGCTCTTTGTTCAGAACATTCATTCCTGATTAACTAAAAGCTAAGGTTTCTTAGGTAAGGGTGTTTGGACTATGGATCTTTGGGGAGCAATTAAAGGAAGGAATAAGAATGTACTTGCAAACAACTGCTTATCTATCAATTCTTGTTTTTGTTTTTGTTTTTTTTGAGTTGGAGTCTCACTCTGTCGCCCAGACTGGAGTGCAGTGGCCGCTCCCGGCCACCGCAGCCTCGACCTGCTGGGCTCCGGCGATCCTTCTGCCTCAGCCTTCCAAGTAGCCGGAATTACAGGCATGCTACCACGCCCGGCTGATTTTTCGATTTATTGTAGAGATGAGGTCTCTCTGCCCAGGCGGGTCTCGAACCCGCGGGCTCAGGCAATCCACTCACCTCAGCTTCCCAAAGGCGCGGGATTACAGGTTGAGCCACAGAGCCCAGCATCTATCAATTCTTAAGAAAATATCCTGAATTGGAGTTTACTCTAGTCTCTTTTTCTTATTGGTAAGGGCCTCAGCTTAACCATCCCTGAGAGGGGGTTTCATCCTACTCTCTTTCAGAGATCTCCAAATAGGCAAATTTCCCAAGTTCCCCTGGGAAATCCTGACAGACTTGAGATGTGGTACTGTCCAGCCCTCTAGAAAATGACCATCCTCTCCCCGGGTTTCCTGTTTAACATTAAAAGAATGACTGCCAGTCCCGACATTGCCGGGCTCGGTGGCTCAGCCTGTAATTCCGCATCTTTGGGAGGCTGTGGTGAGTAGATTGCCTGAGCCCGTGGGTTCGAGACCCGCCTGGGCAGAGAGATCTCATCTCTACAATAAATCAAAAAATCAGCCGGGCATGGTAGCGCGCCCCTGTAATTCCGGCTAATCGGAAGGCTGAGGCGAAAGGATCGCCCGAGCCCAGCAGGTCGAGGCTGCGGTGGCCGGGAGCGGCCACTGCACTCCAGTCTGGGCGACAGAGTGAGACTCCAACTCAAAAAAAAAAAAAAGACTGACATTATTGGGAGGCTGAGGTGAGTGAATTGCCTGAGCCCACGGGTTCAAGACCTGCCTGGGCAACTTGGCGAGACCTCATCTCTACAATAAATCAAAAATTAGCCGGGAGTGGTAGTGCACACCTGTAGTTCCAGCTACTTGGAAGGCTGAGGCGGAAGGCTTGCCGGAGCCCAGCAGGTTGAGGCTGCGGTGGCCGGGAGCAGCCACTGTACTCCAGTCTGGGCGACAGAGCGAGACTCCAACTCAAAAAAAAAAAAAAAAGAAGATGATATTAAACCATCATTTAAGGCCCCATTAATATCTATTCATTCCATTTGTGATTCAAATTAGAAAAGAACCTTAGAGGAAGCCAACCTCCACATTTTATAGATAAGAAACTAGGTGGTTCATGCCTGTAATCCCAGTGCTATGGAAGACCTGAAGTGAGAGGATTGCTTGTGCCCAGGAATTCAGGGTGCCCGAGGTTGCAGTGAGCTATGATTGTGTCACTGCACTCCAGTCTGGGAGACCTCATCTCTAAAAGTAAGAGTAAGACCTCTGGCCGGGTCGGTGGCTCAGCCTGTAATCCCAGCACTTTGGGAGGCCGAGGCGAGTGGATTGCCTGAGCCCGTGGGTTCGAGATCCGCCCAGGCAACTTGGCGAGACCTCATCTCTACAATAAATCAAAAACTAGCCGGGCATAGTAGCGCGCGCCTGTAGTTCCGGCTACTTGGAAGACTGAGGCAGAAGGATCGCCAGAGCTCAGCAGGTCGAGGCTGCGGTGGCCGGGAGCAGCCACTGCACTCTAGTCTGGGTGACAGAGTGAGACTCCAACTCAAAAAAAAAAAAAAAAAAAAGACTAAGACCTCATCTCAAAACAAAAACAAAAAACGACCTTTGTTACCCTGCTTACTGTACAAAGAAAGATGAAGTCAATCCATGTGTTACAAAAGAGTTGATTCCTAAAATACAATACCACATACTTAGAAAAAATTAACTTTATTTTGAGAATACTTTTAGATTTACAGAAGTGAACGTGTACTTTCAAAAGCCAAACTATTTCATTGTTCCTACTGCTATTTTACTAACAGTTCCCTCTCATGTCCTACATCAGAACTACTGCACATTCGTGAGACGAAAGCATCAAATAACATATAAAGGTAAACCTATCAGACTGACAGTTGACCTCTCAGGAGACACTCTACAAGCCAGAAAGGTTAGGGCCTCATCTTCAGCCTTCTCAGACAGAATAACAGTCAGCCAAGGATTTTATATCCCACAAAACTAAGTTTTATAAATGAAGGAAAAATAAAGCCTTTCTCAGACAAGCAAATGCTGAGGAAATTTGTTGTCACTGCTAGACCAGCTCTACAAGAAATACGCAAAGGAAGCTGGGTACAGTGACTCAAGTCTGTAATCCCAGCACTTTGTGAGGCCTAAGTGAGGGGATTACCTGAGCCTGCGGGTTCAAGAACAGCCTGGGTAACTTGGCAAGACCTCATCTCTACAATAAATAATACAAAGAAATTAGCTGGATGTGGTAGCGCATGCCTGTAGTTCTGGCTACTTGGAAGGTTGAGGCGGAAGGATCGCCTGAGTCCAGCAGTTTGATGCTGGGATGGCCATGAGCATGCCACTGCCCTCCAGCCTGGGCAATGGAGTGAGACTCCTACTCAAAAAAAAAAAGGAATACTCAAAGAAGTTCCAAATACTTAAACAAAAGGTCAAAATACACCAGTAGAAAAATCCTAGAAATCGTAAAGTTCACAGGGCTTGTGGGCTACCAACACAACAGAAAAAATAAATAAACAAATAAAGCAACCAAATAACAGCCAGCATGATGAATGGAATAGTACCTTACATATTATTATTAACCCTGAACATAAACGGTCTCAGATCTCCACTAAAAAGATGAAGACTGGCAGTATGGTTTAAAAAGCCTTCAAGAGACCCACTTAACACACAAACACTCCTGTAGACTCAAGGCAAAGGGGTGGGAAAAAATATTCTATGGAAATAAAGAAGCAAAAATAAGCAGGAGTAGCTATTCGTATATCAAATAAAGCATTCTAAATAAACAACAGTACAAAAAGACAAAGATGGTCATTATATAATGATAAAGGAGTTAATCCAACAAAAAACACAACAATTTTAAATATATATGTACCTAACACTGGAACCCCAGCTTTATAAAACTAATTCTACTAGACTAAAAAATAGAGATAGACAGTAATTCAATAATAGTGGGTCAGCAATAGACAGGTCATCAAGGGAGAAAGTCAACAAAGAAACATTGGAGTTAAACTGGACCCTAGAGCAACTGGAAATAACAGACATCTACAGAGCATTCCACTCCAAAACTCAAAATATACATTTTTCTCATCAGCACATGGAACAGTCTCCAAGATAGACCATATGATAGGCCACACATCGAGTCTCAATAAACTCAAACAAATCAAAATCATATCAATCACCTTTTCAGTCCACAGTAGATTAAAACTGGAAGTCAATTTCAAGACGAACTCATGAAACCATAAAAAAAAGGAAGTTAAACAATCTGCTCCTGAATGATCCTTGAGTTAACAATGAAATCAAGATAGAAATTTAAAAATTCCCAGAAATGAATGACAACAGAAAATAAAACTTGATTCTTATCACTCATCATATACAAAAACTAACTGAAATGAATTAAAGACTTAAATGTCAGACCTGAAACCATAAAAACTCTAGAAGAAAACCAGAACAACTCTTCTGGACATTGGCCTGGGAAAAGAATCTATGGCTAAAACCCCAAAAGCAAATACAACAGAAACAAAAGCAAATAAGTAAGACTTCACAAAAATAAAAGCAAATAAGTAAGACTTCATTAAACTAAAAAACTTCTGCACAGCAAAAGAAATAATCAACAAAGCAAATAGGCTATACAATATAAGATATTTGCAAACTATACATCTGACAAAAGACTATTCAAAATCTACAAAAACTCAAACAAATCATCAAGAAAAAAAGCAAATGATCCCTTTAAAAGGTGAGCAAATGACATAGACAACTCTCAAAAGAAGATTTACAAATGGTCAGAAAACATGTGAAAAAATGTTCAACATCACTAATCATCAGGAAAATGCAAACTAAAGTCTCAATGAGATGCCACCTTATGCCAGTCAGAATGGCCATTGTTAAAAAAAATTAAAAAGCAGATGCTGGCAGGATGGTGGTAAAAGGGAACACTTATACACTGTTGATGGAAGTGTACATTAGTACAACCTCTATGGAAATTGGTATGAAGATTTCGCAAACAACGAAAAGTAGATCTACCATTTGACCTAGCAATCCCACTACTAGGTATCTACCCCAAGGAACAGAGGTCATTATATAAAAAAAGACATCCACACTTGCATGTTCATAGCAGCACACTTCACAATTGCAAAGAGGTGGAATCAACTGATCAGTAGATAATGAAAATGTGGTATAATAAAATGATAGTTTTATCTATTTATACACACACTATGGAATACTATTTAGCCATCAAAAAGAATGAAATAATGTTTTTGCAGTAACTTGGATGGAATTGGACAACATCATTCTAAGTGAACTAACACAGGAACAGAAAACCAAATACCACATGTTTTCACTTATAAAAGGGAGCTAAACTAAGGATCTGCCAAAACATAGAGAATGATATAATGGACATTGGAGACTCAGAAAGGGGAGGCAGTGAAGGGGCAGAGGGACAAAAAGAAATCACATATCAATGTGCACAGGTAGAAGTGGTGGGTACAATTACAGCCCAGACTTCTTCACCACTATACAATGCAACCATGTCACCAAAGATGATTTGTACCCCCAAAACTACTGAAATAGAGAAAAAAGAACTACTGTATGTTGTCAAATTTCCTTGTTTTTCATTTTATTGGTAGCTTAAATGACTAAGTGTTTATACAGATTCAGGAACAATTTTCATGTTTCTGAGGGGCAATGTCATAAATAAGAACTTTTGTACAGAATCTACGCTGGGAAGATTACTTATTTATTTGTTACATGATAAATGTACACATTTGGGGGATACATGTGATAATTTAATACATTCATGTAATATGTAAAAATCAAATCAGTGAAATTGGCATCCCCATCACCTCAAATATTTGTCTTTTATTTGTGGTAGAAACATTTGAATTATTCTCTTCTAGTTATTTTGAAATGTGTAATAAATTCTTATAAACTACAGTCACCCTAATGATCTATCATACACTAGATAATTTTTCTTCTATCAAACCATATATTTGTACCTACTAATCAACTTCTCTTTATTCCTCTCCTCCCCATTATCCTTCCTGGCTTCTGGTAACCACCAACTATATCTTCTTGAGATTCACTTTTTTAGCTTCCACATATGAGAGGAAGAATATGTGATATTCTTCTGTGCTTGACTTATTTCATTTAACATAATGACCTCCAGTTCATCCATGTTGCTGCAAATGACAGAATTTCTTTTTTTTTTTGAGTTGGAGTCTCACTCTGTAGCCCAGACTGGAGTGCAGTGGCCGCTTCTGGCCACCGCAGCCTCGACCTGCTGGGCTCCGGCGATCCTTCCTCCTCAGCCTTCCAAGTAGCTGGAACTACAGGTGTGCGGTGCCACATCCGGCTAATTTTTTGATTTATTGTAGAGATGAGGTCTCGCCAAGTTGCCCAGGCGGGTCTCGAACCCGCGGGCTCAGGCAATCCACTCACCTCAGCCTCCCAAAGCGCGGGATTACAGGCTAAGCCACCGAGCCCAGCTGAATTTCATTCTTTTAACGGATGAATAGTATTCCATTGTGTACATATTCCATAGTTTCTTCATCCATTTACCTGTTGATGGGCATTTAGATGATTCTAATTGTAAGCAGTGCTGCAATAAACATGGGAATGTAGATATCTCTTTGATAAACTGATTTCCTTTCTTTGGGGATATATTCAGTCGTGGAATTGCTGGACCACATGGTAGTTCTATTTGTAGTTTTTTGAGGCAACTCCATATAGTTTTCCATAGTGGCTATACTAAATTACCTTCCTGCCAACAGTGTTTGAGGGTTCCCCTTTCTCCACATCCTTGCCAGCAACTGTTATGCCCTTTTTTCTTATTTTCTTTTTTTTTTAAGTTGGAGTCTCACTCTGTTACCCAGGCTGGAGTGCAGTGGCATACTCATGGCCACCTCAGCCTTGACCTGTTGGGCTTGGGCGATCCTTCTGCCTCAGCCTTCCAAGCCCTGTCTTTTTAAAAATAAAAGCCGATTGCTTTACTAGACTCTGGTGTGGCCATGTGCTCTTTGATCTGTGCCTAACCCTTGTTTCCTATGCTCTGGCCCCCTCAGCTACCTTGGAGAATCCTCTCTCTCTCTCACTCACTTACTTTCTAAATAAACTGTATTTTCTCATCTAAAAAACAAAAGAAGTCATTTTACTGGGGTGAGATGACAAGTCATTGTGATTTTTCTTTTCCTTGTTTAGAAATGAGGCCTTGCTATGTTGCTTAGGCTGGCTTGAACTCCTAGGCACAAGTATCCTCCCACCTCAGTCTCCCAGGTAGCTAAAAATATAATTGTGCACCACCATACCCAGGTTCATTTATGGTTTTGAGTTGTCTTTATCAGATTATTAGTGATTTTGAACATTTTTTTATATACCCGTTGGTCATTTGTATGTCTTCTTTTGAGAAATAGCTATTCAAATCTTTTGCCCATTTTTAATTGATTTTTTTTTTTGTTTTTGAGTTGTTTGAGTTCCTTATATATTGTTATTAATCCCTCATCAGATGGATAGTTTGCAAATATTTTCTCCCGTTCTGTGAAGTGTCTCTTCCCTTTGTTGAATTGTTTCCTGTGCTATGCAGATGCTTTTTAGCTTGATGTAATCACATGTGTCTATTTTTGCTTTGGCTGCCTGTGCTTTTGAGGTCTTACCCAAATAAATCTTTGCCCAAACCAATGTCCTGGAGTGTTTCCCCAACATTTCTTTTTTTTCCTTTTTTATTTTTTTTTTATTTTTATTTTTAGTGATTTCATAGTTTCAGGTCTTACATTTAGTTCTCTAATCCATTTTGATTTGATTTTTGTGTATGATGGGAGATGGGGTCTAATATCATTCTTCAGCATATGGTTATTCATTTTTCCAACACTATTTATTGGAGCAGCTGTCCTTTTCCCACTGTAAGTTCTCAGCACCTTTGCTGAAAATGAGTTGGCTGTAAACATGCGGATTACATCTAGGTGCTCCATTCTGTTTCATCAGTCTGTGTGTCTGTTTTTATGCCATAATTTTATTTAAATTAGACCAGTACCTAAATACAATCATAGTAAGATAGTCAATGTTTACTGCATCTCAATTTACCTTCAAATCAACCAAATGTGTTAGTAGCTATTCCCATCTTCAAATGAGAAAACAGGAGGCTTGAAAAGATCATCTAAACACACATAGCGAATTAGCAGCTGGGCGGGATTCAACAAGATAATTCGATGCCAGAACTTATGCTCTCATATGATTCACTTGAGCTCTACTGGCGTGGAGTGCTCTCAGTCTTTAATGTCAACCTCAGTCCTAAACTGGTTCCTGATTTGATAACTCATTCATGCACCTGTATTGCACAGTTATTGCATGTACCTGTACAAAATACCATACACATTTTTTTGTTTTGTTCTGTTTGTTTTTTTTAGTGAGAAAGCAGGATTTATTGAGAGGACAGAAAAGCTCCCACTGTGGGAGGGGACCTGAAGAAGTTGGCCCACAAGTTCTTAATATCCATCAAATAACCTGTTTGAGATCAATGTAAGCTTGCATTCCATTGTTAGTCACCCTGCCTCCAGTAAGTAAAGTGCAAAAGTTATAGAATTATAATATCTGGGTTCAAATCCTGGATCCACCACTTATTAGCAAGTCAATTAATCTCCCAGTGCCTCAGTTAAACCATATGAAAAATCAGATTGATAATAATAGTGTGCATCCCAAGGGCTTGTTGTGGGAGATAAAGTAATACACATGAGGTACTTAGCCCAATCCCTAGCATATAGTAAATACAAAAAACCCCACATTGTTGCATCATTTTTATGTCTGCAACCATTTTTATAAGCATCATACTTTCATCATTAATGTAATACATACTTCTAGTTAACAAGGAATGTCTGGTTACAAGGACATGTCATACAACCACAATAAAGCACTATAAAAATCCACCTTTTCCACACAGGCTGCATTTATAAAATTCAATTATCATTTCAGTAGCTCCCTACTCACACACACAAAAAAGATGAATAAAGACTGAGGTCAAGTTAATAGCTTAAAATATACAGGTTTATTTATTTTAAGGTCTACGGAGAAGGGGGGGAGTTGAAAAATGGTAACGGTACAATTATGATCATTATTACCACTACTATGAATAGAACTCTTGGGCTTGTCAGCATCTCAGATTTCTGTATTTGCCTTTTCTAAAGGAACTAGAGAATGCTTCACTGCTCCCCTACAATGGGAGTGGTTTTGCCATTCGCTTATCATCACCATTACTCTCAATAGAAGTTAAAAGATAGCATTTTGGTTTTCTATTCAAGCGAGTGATCTTTCTGTGCCTTTTATAACAGGAGAAGCAACTGGTAAAGCTAATGCAATGTACTGTAATGAATGCCTTGGAAATGCCTAAAGCACAACAAACCTAATCCACTTTGAAGACTAACTGTATTCAGCAAGCTAGGTTTTATATTAAGCTATATATTATAGTAAAATCAGCTCTAGGGGAAAAAATCCTCTTTGAACTAGAGCTAAACCACATTTATTTATTTCTAAAACTTACAAGAGCCTGATGAAATAGAAAAAAACCCAAACAAACCTCAATAATAAGATACTAATTTAGCCGCTGGCTGAGCTACTATAATGGTAGATATATTGTTTTTGCACAAAGGCTATGAGTGTATGCATGCTTTCTATAACTCCCATGGTGCACATTGGTCCAAAAAGTAACCGTGATTTTTTTAATAGAAAACACTAATAGCAAGCCTCAACATCACTGTTTTACCAATGAAACATAATAGCAAAAGTCAATTAAACAGTGGTTAACAGAATAACCATTATTAAAACTTCTTAACACATAAAGAATTGTAGAAAGAAATGATTGGTTTAGAAAAGAGTGTCTGAAAGCCTAATGACATTTATTTACCCTGGCAGAAGAATAAATGGTCAGAGAAGTACATCCCACCCGGTCAAATACCTTAAAGATAATAAAAAGGATCTTCAGTTGACTAGATCTAACTGGCCCTGCAGGGCTCTGATAATACAGAGCTTCATCTCAACCAAGCAGGCCCTGGTTCTTTTATACTCTTGACTGAGAAGACAGCAAAGTTGGCCATGAGATCTAAACAAGCCTCTGGAACTTCAGATAAATGAGGTCCTACCAGTGGGCATCTTTGGGGGCTTTTCATCCAAACCTGCTTCTCCAAGACCAGAGCAGGTCATTCTGAATGAGTTTTCATAAATATGAACTAACTTTTGAAGGGTGTGCATATGTGGGTGAAAAAATCTTTTGAAAGAGAAGCAATGTTGTCAAGGGGTGGAACCCCAAGACTCTAGAGTGAGGCAAAGTTTTAGCCCTGTTCCACTGCTCATTGAAGGGACTTTAAAGGATTTTCTCATTATCTCAATTTTTGTTTCTTATCTATTCATGAATCCTTATAACAAGTTTACTGAGTAGTTATATGAATCAGACACTGCTTTGAATAAAACTCACCAAAATCTCCTTGAGGAAAGAATATTCTAATGGGAGCAGGAGACTAAGCAACAGACATAAAGACTAATTAAATAAATGAGAAAGTATATTAGAAAGCGACAACAGCTATGCAGAGACAAGGGGGACAGGAATGAGGTGGAGTAGTCAGAGTAAGCCTCTTAAAGAAAGTTACACTTGAACAAAGCATATCGAGAAGCAGGGAGTTAAGCATCTGTCTACAAAAACATAATAGTGGTGCTATCTCAGAAAGTTGTTAGAAGAATTAAATTAGATATGTGCAGAGTACTTAACACTGTACCTGGCACACAGGAAGTGCTCAACAAACGCTAGCAATAATATGATGATGAGATGATGATGATGATGAATTTCTAAGACCATTATCAGTTCTTCTAAGCCTTTCTAAGGTCATCCACTATACAAATAATAGCCACTTGTTTTTATTAGACAGCCTTGAAGGTGAGCAATGCTGACTTGAACTGTATCTTTTCAGCACAATCATTTTTTCCTAACTTGGTTCTGCAGGCACTGTCCTATCTGAATATTTAACCACCTAAGGTTGTTCTTGCATAAGGGTTACAGACCACACAGTTGAAAATCATGAGTCAGAGAAGGTCAGAGAACTGCCTCCCCTCTGGAGATGCCTGCTTAGCGCAGTCCCTCTTCTTGGAAGTCGGAGTGGGGATGGGACTGGGGTCCTGGATGCCCTCTGAAGATTGATTTCTGCAGGATCTGCCTACACCTTAGGCGAAGACCTACAGGTTGAAGAATTCTAAGGAACCTCCCTTATCCTGCATGCTGTGCAGCTCTTCAGAGAGGGAACAAATAGAGGTGAACCCCATGTAGTCTCTCTGATCCTTTCCCATGTGCTTAGTGGAACATTAAATTCAGGCCTTCATTTCAAAAGAAAAAAAATGGGATGAGTTCTTGTGAACGTTTCCCAATGCCCCCTTTCCCCCATAATTACATTTCCTGATGTTTGTTGATCAGTTCTCTATTCTAGACACATCATCTTCAGCACTGCCATTAATGCAATGAAGGGAACAAGGGAAGGTCAAAGAAAGCAGAAGGCCCCTAATCTCTCATGTGGACAGAATATGCTTTGCTCCATTTCTCGAGAAACAATGGGTATGATGAAGGGAGAAGGCAGCGATAGAAATCTCTTCCCAAAGCTGGTTTGGAGAGCAGGAAACTCGCCTTTAAATAAGAGTGAGAGCCCAGGACTAGGCAGGCTCAGGGCAAACTGTGACACAATCAAGACTCCATTCCAGGGAGGTAATACTCAAGCTCAGGATAGATTTATTCTAAATGCAGCACTTTGAAGGTAATAAAGAGAGTGCATACTGACTTGGTCTCTGGGGCTCCTTACCTTGAAAAAAATTAAGTCAACGTTAAGGGAAAATAGTATGTTTGGGGAGTGGGGCTTTATATAACATCACAAAGTTTTTAAACAGCAACAAGGGGGAAATGTATTTAGAGTTAAAAAGATAGTAGTATATTTGACCTTACAATCTTGCTCCTAAGAGTGTGTGGCTTAGAGGAGGTGGGGCATTGGAGTTAGGCAGACCTGAGTGTGAATCCTGGCTCTCCTGGTTAAGTCACACAAGCCAGTGAATACAGAGCCTTCTGTATGAAAGGGGAAAACATATATGCACTTCATGGACTGTGAAAATTAACTGATACACCATAGGTAAAGTGCCAAGTACAGTGTCTTATCAGCACTCAACAAATTACTTCAGTTTTTCTTTAACAACAATAATTATTATTTAGTATGCAAAAGAAAATGCTTATTTAGCAGTGGAAAGTTGGCAACAACCAAAACATCATACAACAAAATGACTAAAGAAATCTTTTCCACTCAAAGGAAAAATGCAACTGTTAAAAAAATATAAACAAGGTCGGGCGTGGTGGCTCACACCTATAATCCTAGCACTTTGAGAGGCCTAGGTGAGAGGATTGCCTGAGCTCACGGGTTCGAGACCAGCCTGGGAAACCTGGCAAGACCTCATCTCTACAATAAATCAAAAAATTAGCCAGGCACGGTGGCACACGTCTGTAGTTCCAGCTACTTGGAAAACTGAGGGGGAAGGATTGCCTGAGCCCAGCAGGACGAGGCTGCAGTGGCCATGAGCATGCTTCTGCACTCCAGCTTGGGAGACAGTGAGACTCCGACTCAAAAAAAAAAAATGTCTATTCTATATTTAGATAGTTTATACATAACTAGTTATATTTAGATAGTTATAATTCAGTAGCTTATAATTACTTTTACATGCATTTTTCTGGAAGTGGAATAAAATCACATGTATGCTTACAACATTGCATACCTGTGTGTATAACACATATATAACATATTTATACATATAACAAATAGTTTTCTATGTTGTATTAAGTAGTATCATTATAGATTTCATTTGTTTGTAATAATCGTCTTTTAAAATAATACAATATTTTTAACCTAAAAAAAGTCAAAATTAAATTCAGTTTCAAGCCAGCATTTCTCCTACATCTTGCCAGCAGGTAACCAGGCTGTGTGTTATGGCATTGCAGCACCCAGGGGCACATTTTAAAAACCAAAGACATGCTTGTTACAGCTCTACTCTCAATAGCAAAAACATGGAACCAACCATGCTGCCCACCGAAGCTGGACTGGATTTTTTTAAATGTGGTACATATACACAATGGAATATTATGCAGCCATAAAGAAGAACAAACGTATGGATTTCGTAGCAACTTGGATGGATTTAGAGTCGATCATACTCAGTGATCTATCACAGAAACAAAGAACAGAGTATCATATGTTCTCACTCATAAGTGGACCTTGAACAATTATCCTAATACTATAAGAAAGGGATCGGCAGTAGTGGGAAACTGCCAGGGGGAGGGGAGGATTGGCAGTTGAGGGAAACTGCCAGGGGCGGAAGGGCACACCTCATCAACAAGGGTACCTGCATAATCAACATTTATATACCTAACCCAGAACTGTACCCCACATGTTTAAAATTATAAAAAACAAAACAAAAAGACCCAAAGGCAATAGTGATCTCATTCTCAGAAACTTCTGTCTGTGTGTCAGGGCAGGGAAGGGAAGACAAAACAGATACCAGATATGTCCAAGCTGAGACATGTAAGGGCTCAGCAGTGTCAAGACAGCAAGTATGGGGCACATTGGCAATCAGATGGGACGACTGAGGCACAGCTACCAAAATAAAAACCCATATATGTATATATAGATCTTTGTCACTGAAACACTGATACACATATAGTAATATGATTTTTACAACACTCCAACAGGGGAAGTAGAAGAAGTGTAGTGTTACTTTATAAATGAGAAAAAATACAGGACCAGAGAAATTTGCATGAACCTCTTAGAGAGGCAAAGGCAGGATTTTCAGTCAGGTGTGCTCTTCTCAAATTCCCATAATTATCAATAGCACTGGCTCAGTAGGTATGTGGTAAGACAATATACGGTGTTGGGAATCCAAGTTTTCTTAATGCCAGGTTGAGGTTATTTTTACTACCTTAAAAAAAAAAACAAACTGTAATCACATTTCTTTTCCTCTGGATCTTGGTAAGGATTACTGTAATCAGTGCCATCTCTGGGTATATAACAATGAAATTAAAAAAAGAAGCCAGGCTCGGTGGCTCAGCCTGTAATCCCGCACCTTGGGAGGCTGAGGTGACTGGACTGCCTGAACCTGCGGGTTCAAGACCCGCCTGGGTAACTTGGTGAGAACTCATCGCTACAATAAAACAAAAATTAGCCAGGTGCGGTAGCGTGCGCCTGTAGTTCCAGCTACTTGAAAGGCTGAGGCAGAAGGATCACCGGAGCCCAGCAGGTTGAGGCTGCGGTGGCCGGGAGCGTGCCACTGCACTCCAGCCTGGGTGACAGAGTGAGACTCCAACTCAAAAAAAAAAGAAGAGTATAAGGATTACAGACCAGTTCAGATCTTGTCCTATTACCGCTTGTCTTTTGAAACAATAGATATTGCACTCTATCTAGGAGGTAGAAAGCTCATTCTGCTTCCAGCTGCACTGGGCTTTTGTCTTCAGAGGTCTAGCTTAGGAAAACACAAGAAAGTAAATATTGACAGTCTGGGTCAGCATTAGTGTTTGGAAGCGGGGTTATCCTGCGTGAATTCATGCTCAATGCAATTTAGAGATAATCCAAATCATCCTACCAGAGCCCCTGTACATTCTAGTGGATTCCACTTATTTCTAAATGCTCACTACCCATTAGTGCCTTAGTGCACAGGTAGCTTTGTCAAACCTTTTCAATCTGCCCTGTGGATAACAACCCCTGACTCAAGGGCTGCAGAGTTGGGGGGGTGGCCCCCAGACTTTCCACCCATTCCATTCTACTATTTTCTTAGAAAGCAATGAACTGTAACATACCATCCATTTATACATCAACTCATCCAAGTTACTGTGACAAATAAAAGAGAATTCTGATCCCTTGGTTGGACAATTATTCACTTCTGGGTTCCAATACCAGTTTTAACATAACCTAGGCCTTGGGTCTACACACAATAAAAGCTGTGACAGGGAAGCTATCAGCCCTGCAAATAAACAACTAGCTGTAAAGACATACACCAAAGAGGCCAGGAAAATTCCAGTTGACTTTCTGTACTGAAATAATACCCCATATTATAATTCCCTTCAATTTTACTTAGTTTTCTGTTGGGTAACAGTCTTAGCATTTCTGAGAACTGCCAAAAAAAATCTGAGTTCAGAAAAGCTGAATTATTATTCCAAATTTACACAGCAGAATCCTAGTTTAGGATTCATCGTGAAGCTATACAGTCGGCCTCACATTGGTATTCCAAAGTTTAGTTATAATATAACAGGCATTAAAAGGCCACTTTCCTAAATATCATTCACAGAGATACACATTTTCTCCCTTGAAAGTGTGAAGATTATAATACTAACTCCCAGAGCTTTCACCTCACTATAAGAAAACAACTTCATCGCCTTGGATTTGGGACCATGTGGAACCAATTCAGTGTGCAATGAATCACTTGCCTATTGTCTATGGATAAACCTAGACTGTGAGCCCCTAAAGAGCAGAGGCTTTGCTTTGTGGAAGATTGTATTCACCCAGTCCAGAGCTTCGGCACCCAACAGATGTCTTTTGGGTCAATGAATACACAAGAACGTTTTAATTTGGGGAAATGAGAGAGACAAGCCTAAGCCTGCCAATTTGATTTGCTCTGGTATTCTGGGACACTGATTCGGACCAACGTGCTTCGAAAGGGCCATTAAACCCACCCTGTTTAAAACTATAACCTAGACAGAAATGGCAAATCACTTAATGGTATGGAACAACGGGTTCCTAATGCCCTCTGGTGGCCAGGATGCCTTCAGATGCCAAAGTTCCCACAGCTCTGCTAATGCTTTCAGTCTAAGCATCCCAGAGGCCAAGAATCTGGAGATTTCATCGGATCCACTCCCTCCTCCAAGCAAGAGTCCTTGGTCTGTGGGACAGAAAGATGCCATCCCATTCCCAAAGTCTTTGAAGGAGGTTTCTCATCTCTTTTCTGACAGCAGGTGAGTATGTCAAGAAGCTGAAACTGAACTATTTTAAAGTGAATTGCCTTTAGTAAATGGTCTGTGGTTTCAAGAATTCCTCAGGGAAAAAAAAGATCATTCAAAGAAAATAATAGCCGGGCTTGGTGGCTCAGTCTGTAATCCCACGCTTTGGGAGGCTGAGGTGAGTGGATTGCCTGAGCCCGTGGGTTCGAGACCCGCCTGGGCAACTTGGCGAAACCTCATCTCTACAATAAATCAAAAAATTAGCCGGGCGTGGAAGCACGCGCCTGTAGTTCCAGCTACTTGGAAGGCTGAGGCGGAAGGATCGCCGGAGCCCAGCAGGTCAAGGCTGTGGTGGCCAGGAGCGACCACTGCACTCCAGTCTGGGCGACAGAGTGAGACTCCAACTCAAAAAAAAAAAAAAGAAAAAAAAATAATTTCCAGTTTGTGATGTTCAGTTTTCCATTTATTTAGGATTTTCAGGTCAGGTCACCCTTCTGAGCATAAAAGACCTTCAGAGGTCTTTTCAAAACTTGTATTGTGAGGATCCAAGCCAATTACTGATAAAACGGGCCAGGCGCAGTGACTCACGACTGTAATCTCAGCACTTTGGAAGAGATTACAGCCTGGAGAACAGCCTAAGCAACATAGCAAGAACTCACCTGTAAAAATAATAATAATTTTAAAAATTAGCTGATCTTGGTGACTTGCACCTGTAGTCCCAGCTACTCATGAGGCTGAGGCAAAAGGATCGCTCGAGCCTAGGAGATCGAGGCTGTGGTGAGCTGTGATTGTGCCACTGCATTCCAGCCTAGGTGACAGAGTGTGACCCTGACTAAAAAAAAGAAAAAAAAAAAAAAGGTAAGTGCTCTCTAAAGCCTACAGAAGGGTTTTGTTTTTATTTAGTTTTGTTTTAAATGTGTGGCGAATGAAAAAGAAACCTCAACTACTGAAGGGAGTTCTAGGATACACATGGCATGTGCAGGGATTTTTGTGTTTTATTCCACTGTTGACATCTCAACATTTAAAATAGTGTCTGGTCCATGAATACATATTCAGTGAATGAATGAATGAATGAACTGAGCGTAAAGGGAAAGAGGTACTTTTTGATGGAAATTATTGCGTGCTGGTACTAGTCAGTCTTTATTTGGAGAGGATGTCATCTCCTCCTTTGAGAAGACTTTTAAAAAATTAAATTCACACATCTTAAAAATTATAAAATTTGAAGACTGGAAGGAACCCTATAAATCATCAGTCTGATCTCTTTGTTGGTTTCATACATTCACTTAGCTGACGAGTAAAATGAAGCTCAGAGAGGTGAAACAACACACCATAGGTCACACAGCTACGCAGTGCAAAGCCTAAAGTGATTCCAAGTCTTCATTCCTAATACTTCGTGAAAGAGAAATGACACTAAAAGTTTTTGGTTGTGATGCACAACAAGAAATATAATATATATTGTGACCACACTATATACTGTGGCCCGGTATATATACTTGTGTGTGTACACACACACAAATACTAACAATTATTTAGTGAAAAGCACAAATTTTCTCCATGTAATGCACCCTGGTCTGGTGTTTATTCTATTCTATTTCATTTTCTGGTAATATTTTGGTCACAGCTAACTAAACTAATTTTGCAATCTAAAATTTTAAAAGACACCAAACTGTAGTATCTTGCCTATCATACACTCTCCATTTGTACAAGACTAAAGTCCTCCAGAATCTTCTGCCAGAGAAGGGAGCAAGAATAATCAGTTTCTTAGGACCACGTGGCCCAAAGATCCTAATTTTTTATGTTAGCACAGGCCGTATCTCCCACTGTCAAGTTTCATCTCTCTTCCAAGAATCTAGTCCAATCTTTCCAGCCAGGGTTACCACAACAGTGCTTTCCAAACACAGACCAGAGTCAGCAGCAGCAGCCTTCTTCTCGTCCTTGACTGGCTCTCTAACCACAAGTTAGTAGGGTTTTGCATCCGTATGTAAAACAGCACATCCTTATCTCTCACTGGCCTCTTTCCACTGCCGTCACTCTGTCCCTGGCCTGGGAGACTGAGAGGGGGGAGGATGGTGGCAGCCAGAAGAGGAAGAGCAGAGAAGGGTCAGAGCAGGACAAGTAGGTGAGTCTGAGAAGGTCACCAGCTACATAAGTAGGTGTGAACAGATGGACTGCTGGATAGTCTCTCTCTCTCTCTCTCACAAGATTACAACACTCTCCCTTTCCTCTCCTAATCCCATTTGATCATTTTCTCCACCATCTCTTTCCCTGGTCTCTCTCCTATCAAATTATCTCCCTCTCTACATCTCTGGAGCTAAGACAGTTAACATGGTGGGTAGATGGTTTCTTGGCTATTTCCCTTCTAACTGACAGGTTCAACTCTGACTTCCCGTTTTCCTGCTGAGAATCAGCAAGATAGGATTTGGCAAGGGGGTACTAAGTGGCAGCCAGGGCTGAAAACTTCCCCACAGCAACCTGGGCACATTCCCACGACTCCCTGGCACTGGGCAGAATTTCCAAGGCTGGCAACTCAGCCCCTCTCAGGAGCAGTGCAAAAGCCTGCCTTTGTCTCTTACCAGTGAGTCTCAACCTGGCTGCCAGGCTGAGTAATGAAGGCCATGAGTAAGGAGAGGAAGCTGGGCAGTGCTTTGAATTTTTACTCCTCATTTCAGATGTTCTCATAAACAGTTTTGTTGTTGTTGTTGTTGCTGCTGTTGTTGTTTGAGTCATGGTCTTACTGTGTTGCCCAGGCTGGTATGTAGTGGCACAATCACAGCTTACTGCAGCTTTGACCTCCTGGGCTCAGGTGACCCACCTGCGTTAGCCTCCCTAACCCTAGCTAGGCCACCTAAGTGTCTGATTCTCAGTTACCTCAGCTTTAAAATGTAAGATTAGAGATAATAAACAACAATCAATTGGTCACCTTCAATGGGCCTTTCAATTGCTCAAAACTAATTCATTATCTTGAAAGCTGTCAAATAAAGTAAATGAATTAAGCATTTATCCTTGCATTCCTGTATTGACTACAACACTGGGGGATCAAAAAGTCGTTGAAGGGAAGTATCTCATTTGAAAAGTATTCCAATAAATAAACAAAAAAGAAATGATGGACTAGTACATTCTCGCAACATCTAATGAATTGATGGGCCTAGACATTGAGCATTAACGACTACTTATGTCGCAAAAAGAGAGACAAGTAGACATTATGTGCTTCCTGATGAGAGAACATAATACCACCCACAGTCTTGTCAGAAAGATCAAACCTAGTCAGATGAAACTTCTGGATTCAGCAACCAATTTGCAGGAAATAAAAAAGACAGAGAACATGTTGAACCGCACTCTTGAGTATGTAATCAGCAAAATCCAAACTGTGAGAAGCTCCACAGGTCAAATGCCCTGGGTTCTTCCAAAAAAATAAGTTTAGGCTGGCTGCGATGGCTCATACCTGTAATCCCAGCACTTTGGTAGGCCGAAGTAGGAGGATCGCTTGGGTCCAGGAGTTTGAGACTAGCCTGGCTAACACAGTGAGACTCTATCTCTACTTTTTTTTTTAAGGTTAAAAAAATAAGCTGCCTGTAATCCCAGCATTTTGGGATAACAAGTCGAGAGGATAGCCTGAGCCCAGCGGTTTGAAACCAACCTAGGCAACTTGGTTAGACCTCATCTCTACAATGTATCAAAAAAATTAGCCATGGTAGAGTGCGCCTGTAGCTCTGGCTAGTTGGAAGGCTGAGGTGGAAGGATCACCTGAGCCCAGTAGGTAGACGCTGGGGTGGCAATGAGCATGCCACTGCCCTCCAGCCTGGGTGACAGAGTGAGACTCCA
>NW_007259849.1:661016-664682 GCF_000164805.1 Carlito syrichta
AAAAAAAAAGCCGGGTTCGGTGGCTCAGTCTGTAATCCCGCGCCTTTGGGAGGCTGAGGTGAGTAGATTGCCTGAGCCCAGGGTTTCGAGACCCGCCTGGGCAGTGAGACCTCATCTCTACAATAAATAAAAAAATCAGCCGGGCGTGGTAGCGCATGCCTTTAATTCCGGCTACACGGAAGGCTGAGGTGGAAGGATCGCCGGAGCCCAGCAGGTCGAGGCTGCGGTGGCCAGGAGTGGCCACTGCACTCCAGTCTGGGCGACCAAGTGAGACTCCAACTCAAAAAAAAAAAAAAAAAAAGCTTAACAAACAAACAGAAAAAAGGAATGTAAGGTGAACCTGTAGAGTAAAAAAAAAAAACCCAAACAAACTTATAAGACATCAATTTTTTTAAATGGAGAAGACAAGGCTAGAATGTCGGGAGAGTCACAGTTGGATGATAAAACTAAGGAAATGCAAGGAAATGATTATTTTAAGAGTCAGGAGAGTAATTACTTTCAGGGAGAAAAGAGTATGTGATTGGATCAGAGCACACATAGGGGCTTCTGAGGCAGCTTTCAGAGTTCTATTTCTTGTGCATCATTCCCTGTATATGTGTTTTATTTTACAAAAATAAGAGGGTTTTTAAAAAAAAACAAGAGAGTAGAAAAAAATCATCTTTAATTCCTCACAGAGCTAGAACGTTGGCTTCTGGGATTCCAGATCTAAAAAGTTATAGGGGTTGCGATTGTGAGCTCAATTGTGAGAAACCTGGGAGGTAGGAGAGCAGAAAGGCTGAGTAGGCGGCAGGTACAGACCTGGCCTTGAGCCTGACACTGCCGCTTGCTGTGACACTGGGAAGTTCAGCCAACCAATCTAAACCCATTTTCCTCATCTTCTGAGTGGAGATAATAACAGTTCCTCCTTGTTGTTGTGACAATTAAATGAGACAACTCCTCAGAGTTCTTAGCGTCAACTCTGGCACACATTTTTCAATAAGGTTGGTTAATAATAACAATTATCACTACCTTTGTTGTTATTATCTATCTGGTAATTAGGACACCCCTAATCAGACATAAACCAGAAGGTAGAGAGCAAGAACATGACCTCTTTGGGGACACTAGTGATGAGGGCGATTACAGAGGGGTAGCTTCACAAAGCTGGTGGGCTTACACCAGTGTGATCCTCAATGGACATGTCTCCTCAACTCACTCTTCTTCCTCCCCATTAGACACTAAATCCGCCTTCCTCCCTAAGCCATTCTCATCAAAAGCCTTTTTCATCAATTTAATCTGTTGGCTTGTCTGTTGTTGGTTCTTCTAGTCTCCAGGTGGAGAAATCTCAGGGTACCACTTGCTGTTTCCATCAGTCACTGGGGCCACGTTGTGTGAGGGAGGCCACCAGGAAGAGCAAATGCCCATGGGAGGCAAAAGAGTCCAGAGGTTAAGAGTACGAGCTCTGCAAAGGGCTGATGATGAGGATGAGGATGACTGTGAGAATGAGGTCCAGAGTGGACACAACAGGCTGTAAAACCTGGGAGTACCACACCCATGCCAGGAGTCACAGAGTTGCTTCCAGCAGAATGGTCAAATGTCCTCTGCTTTTCTTATTCTAACTTCTTGGTAAGGAGGAAGAAAGCAGAAAAGTTGGGGCTACAGTTGAATTTTTTTTCCATGTTATTGTTCAAACAATTTCATCATATCTGCATGACAGTGGACAAGTTACCTGTGCCTTCATTTCTTCATCTATAAAATGGGAATAAGAGAATCTACTTCATATGGTTGCTATGGGGATTAAAAGGGTTAAAATATATAATTCGGTTTCAACAATGCCTGGGATATTGTCTGTTAGAGAGAGAGCTCTATTGTCAGACTTTCTGAAGTGAAGTACTAGCTCCTTCCCTTGTTAGTTCAGTTACCTTGGAGAAGTTGTTTTGCCTCTGCGTGTTTTGGCTTTTTCATCTATAACATAAGGTAATAATAGTACTCATCTTTCTGCACCACAAACAAAGCAATCAACAAAATGCCAAGGTAACCTATGGAACGAGCAAAGATATATGCAAACCATAAGCTATGGACTCAATATTTATGTTCCCCCATAATTTGCATGTTTATATACTAACCCCTTGATACAATGGCATTAGAAGGTGAGGTCTTTAGAAGATAATCAGGTCATGAGGGCGGAGTCCTCATGAATGGATTAGTGTCCTTATAACAGAGAGCCCATAGAGTTCCCTCACTATTTCTGCCATGTGAGAACACAGCAAGATGGCCTCTTTGAAGCAGGAAGCAGACCCCCATGAGGCACCAAATCTGCCCACACCTTGATTTTGGACTTCCAGCCTCCAAGGCTGGTCAGAAGTAAAGTTCTGTTGTTTACAAGTCACCCAGTTATTGGTATTCTGTTATAGCACCCCAAATGGACTAGACATTATATAACTGATAAAAGGTTAATATTAAAATATGTAAGGAACTCCTACCACTCAACAGCAAAAAAAAACCCCAAACAAAACAAAACAAAAAACAATTTTTAAAAAGGAGCAAAGGAGCCGGGCTCGGTGGCTCAGCCTGCAATCCCGCGCCTTTGGGAGGCTAAGGTGAGTGGACTGCCTGAGCCCGTGGGTTTGAGACCCGCCTGGGCACCTTGGTGAGACCTCATCTCTACAATAAATCAAAAAATTAGCCAGGCGTGGTTGCGCGTGCCTGTAGTTCCGGCTACTTGGAAGGCTGAGGTGGAAGGATCGCCGGAGCCCAGCAACTCGAGGCTGCGGTGGCCGGGACCCGCCACTGGACTCCAGTCTGGGTGACAGAGTGAGACTCCAACTCCAAAAAAAAAAAGAAAAAATGAGCAAAGGACTTGAATAGACATTTCTCTAAAGAAGACAAACAGATGGCTACCAGGTATATGAAAAGGTGCTTGGCATCCCTAATTATCAGGGAAATGCAAATCAACACCACAATGAGATATCATCTTATGCCAGTTAGGTTGCTATTATGAAAACAAACAAAAGGTAAGTGTTGATAAGAGTGTGAAGAAAAGGAAACACTTGAGGACTGTCGATGGGAATATAAATTAGTATGGCTACTGTAAAAAACAGCATGGAAATTCCTCAAAAAATTAAAAATAAAACTACCATATGATCCAGCAACCCCCCTTCTGTGTATTTAGCCAAAGAAATTGAAACAAGGCTCTCAAAGAGATATCTGCACTTCCATGTTCATTCACAGTTACTGAGGCATGGAAGCAAGCTAAACGTCTATCAATGGATGAATGAACAAAGAAAACGTGGTATAGGCTGGGCATGGTGGCTCAAGCCTGTAATTCCAGCACTTTGGGAGAATTCTCCAGCACTGAGGCGAGAGAATTGCCTGAGTCAAGGGGTTCAAGACCAACCTAGGCAACTTGGTAAGACCTCATCTCTACAATAAATAAAAAAATTAAGCCAGGTTCGGTGGCTCAGCCTGTAATCCTGCACCTTTGGGAGGCTGAGGTGAGTGGATTGCCCGAGGCCGCGGGTTCAAGACCCGCCTGGGCAACTTGGCGAGACCTCATCTCTACAATAATTCAAAAAACTAGCCAGGCGTGGTAGTGCGCGTTTGTAGTTCCAGCTACTCGGAAGGCTGAGATGGAAGGATCGCCAGAGCCCAGCAGGCGAGGCTGCGGTGGCCGGGAGCGGCCACTGCACT
>NW_007259849.1:664702-666045 GCF_000164805.1 Carlito syrichta
AAAAAAAAAAAAAAAAATTAGCTGGGTGTGGTAGCGTGTACCTATAGTTCCAACTACATGCAAGGCTGAGGTGGAAGAATCGCCTGAACCCAGCAGGTCGAGGCTGCACTCCAGCCTGGGCAATACAGTGAGACTCCAACTTAAAAAAAAAGAAAGAAAACGTGATCTATATACATACCAATGGGGTACTATTAAACCTTAAAAAAGAAGGAAATTCTGTCATTTGTGACATTATGCTAAGTGAAATAAGCCAGGCTCAGAAAGATAAATTACTGCATAACTTGCATGTGAAATCTAAAACATTCAAACTCATAGTAATAGAGAGTAAAATGCTGGTTTCCAGGGACTGGGGGCAAGGGTTAAATGAGGAGGGATAAGTCAAAGAATACAAAGTTTTGGTTATACAAGATTAAAAAGTCCTAGACATCTACTGTGCAGCATAGTGCCTACAGCATTGTATACTTTGAAAAATGTACTAAGAAGGTAGATCTTATGTTGTGTTCTTACTATACACACACAAATAATAATACAAAATAAAGAGGTGAGAGGAAACTTTTGGAGGCGACGTGTAGATTTACAGCACAAGTTGTGATGATGTTTCACAGATGTATACTTATCCCTGAACTCATCAAGCAGGTTTCTCTGGATCCATCATACTTGGTGGGAAGTAGGGAAAAAAATAGTAGGAAGCATGGCATACACTTCTAAGTAACAGGAAATATAAATGAGTATGGGAAAGCAGCATATGGACTTTTTCATGGAGAGGTCGTCTGAGTCAGAGAAGTGGCAAGGAGAGGGAGGAAAGGTTTTCTCTCTACCATAGCTAGGTCCATTCATCAACCAGCCTCATTTTTCCAAAGAATGACCAAGTCATTGATTGCTACTAAGAAATAGCAGCTAAAGCCTACTGGGATGACAGGGTTCTCAGGGTCTTTATCCTAGTTGCCTTTTCTCGGGGTCTTTATCCTAGTTGCCCAGCTCTCAGGGTCTTTATCCTAGTTGCCTTTTCTCGGGGTCGTTATCCTAGTTGCCCAGCTCTCAGGGTCTTTATCCTAGTTGCCTTTTCTCTCTGATACGTCATTTCAATTTCCCAACAGTTCAGCAGGACAGAAAAAAAAATTTTTTTTTTTGAGTTGGAGTCTCACTCTGTCACCCAGACTGGAGTGCAGTGACACACCCCGGCCGCTGCAGCCTCGACCTGCTGGGTTCTGGCGATCCTTCCACCTCAGCCTTCCAAGTGGCCGGAACTACAGGTGCATGCTACCATGCCCGGCTAATTTTTTATTTATTGTAGAGATGAGGTCTCACCAAGTTGCCCGGGTGGGTCTTGAACCTGCAGGCTC
>NW_007259849.1:666065-667682 GCF_000164805.1 Carlito syrichta
CAGGCGATCCTTCCACCTCCACCTTCCAAGTAGCTGGAACTACAGGTACGTGCCACCATACCTGGTTAATTTTATGATTTATTGTAGAGATGAGGTCTCACCAAGTCGCCCAGGCTGGTCTGAAACCAGTGGGCTTAGGCAATTCTCTCACCTTGGCCTCTCACAGAAAAATATTTTAATGGGAAACCCTATTTCACAGATGGACTATAATCATAAGAGATAAAGAAACTTACCTGAGGTCCCTGAGCAACTTAAGTCTCTTCATTACCCAACCAGAGCTCTTTGGTTGAGCACAGAAGCTCTCAGCCTTGGCTACTGATTGAAATCACCTGAAGAGCTTTAAAAATATCCTCATGTCTAACTCTTACCTGTCACACCAAAAATTCTAATTTATTTGGTCTAAGATGCAACCTGGACGTTGGAATTTCTAAACACTCTTCAACTGGTTAAAAACCACTACATGGCCGGACGCGGTGGCTCAAGTCTGTAATCCCAGCACTTTGGGAAGCCGAGGTGAGAGGATTGCCTGAGCTCAGGGGTTCGAGACCAGCCTGGGTAACTTGGTGAAACCTCATCTCAACAATAAATCAAAAAAATCAGCTGGGTGTGGTAGCCTATAATTCCAGCTACTTGGAAGGCTGAGGCCGAAGGATCGCCGGAGCCCAGCAGGTCGAGGCTGTTGTGGTTGGGAGAGTGCTACTGTACTCTAGCCTAGGCAACAGAGTGAGAATCCGACTCAAAAAAGAAAAAAAAAAAACAAACACCCCCCCAACCACTACTTAAGTATTTTTGACTACTTGGATATAAGTAAAACCCACACATCACTTGAGGAAGCTCTGATATTTCCTTTCTTTTTGGTGTGACAGGTAAATAGAGGAGGGAAACAATGCAAGAAAATTCACTTTTTTTGCATTGACATTCACTTTTTTGAGACACGAGGCCAGGAATCATTTGACTATATGCTAAGGATCTCTGGAGACTTTCAAGGACAGGAGTGTCCATGTTTCTCTCTATGCATTTCCAAAATTTTACTGTTTCATTTTGTGTTTAGCTGAGAAAAAAAGAAAACATTTTTCATAGAGAATCCCTTCCTTAATATGAAAAGCAATACAATATTATCTTTGCAGAAATTTTTCCCCCCAGAATCTGTTTGATTTTGAGCTAGAATTTATTAAGAACCCACAATATTCAATGGTCCAAGCAACATTTATTAGCAACCTTGTTAAATTGCTATTCTCAAGAGAATATAAACTTGTAGGAGGGGTGCTATGGTTGTCCCCTCCAAAATTCATGTTGAAATTTTATTGCCACTGTAACAGTATTAAGAAGTGGGAACTTTAAGAGGTGATTAGAGCCAGGCTCGGTGGCTCAGCCTGTAATCCTGTGCTTTGGGAGGCTGAGGTGAGTGGACTGCCTGAGCCCGCGGGTTCGAGACCTGTATGGGCAACTTGGCGAGACCTCATCTCTACAATAAATCAAAAATTAGCTGGGCATGGTAGTGCACGCCTGTAGTTCCAGCTACTTGGAAGGCTGAAGCAGAAGGATTGCCGGAGCCCAGCAGGTCGAGGCTGTGGTGGCCAGGAGTGGCCACTGCACTCCAGTCTGGGCGACAGAGTG
>NW_007259849.1:667702-669156 GCF_000164805.1 Carlito syrichta
CAAAAAAAAAAAAAAAAGAAAAAAAAGAGGTGATTAGGCCATGAGGGCTCTGCCTCGATGGCAGAGATTGATACCAGTGTTAAGTGGGTGAGTTCAGTGGCCCTTACTTGGTCTCTTTTGGCCCCTCCACTCTTCTGCCATGTGAGGATCAGGATTCCTACCCTCCAGCATTTAAGGCACTGTCTTGGAAGTGGAGATGGAGCCCTTTCACAGACACCAAACTTGCTGGTGCCTTGACCTTGAACTTCCCAGCCTCCAGAACTGTGAAAAATAAATTTCTATTGTTTACAAATTACTCAGTCTGTGGTATTCTGTTACAACAGCACAAAATGAACTAAGACAGAGGACAGGACAGTTACACAAATAACTAGAAGAAAAACTTTATGTCAAGTTATGAATGTACTTAAAATGATTCTTAGAATATAGAAGATTCTCAAGAATCATCTAAGAAGGATGAAAAGGAATAAACTAGAGAGATAGAGAGAAAGAAGGAAAGGATAGAAAAAGTAAAAAATACTATGGTGGTTTCAAGACCAAACATCACAATGTGTTGGGAGGAGGCTGCAATTGCAACCTTGAAGAAGAGATTGAGTCCACAAGACACAGAAGCGGAGAGGCCATTCCACTTGGAGGAAATAATTCATGAAAAAACAGAATCAGCCGGGCTCAGTGACTCAGCCTGTAATCCCATGCTTTGGGAGGCTGAGGTGAGTGAATTGTTTGAGCCCGCGGGTTTGAGACCCACCTGGGCAACTTGGCGAGCCCTCATCTCTACAATAAATCAAAAAATCATCTGGACATAGTAGCGCGTGCCTGTAATTCTGGCTACTCGGAAGTCTGAGGCGGAAGGATTGCCAGAGCCCAGTGGGTCGAGGCTGCAGTGGCCAGGAGCGGCCACTGTACTCCAGTCTGGGCGACAGAGTGAGACTCCAACTCAAAAAAAAAAAGAAAAGAAAAAACAGAATCATGTTGAAGCCTGGCCATGTTTGGGAGAAAAAAGATGGTATGATTGGATGGAGCAGAAGAAATTTCAATGCTAGTAACAAGACAGAAAATTATAAAAGAGAAAGCTGTTGCCAGCATAAAAAAGAATGGACAGAATAATGTTCTTATTCTTTTTTTTTTTTTTAAGAAAAAGGTATAATTTCTCATTTTCTATTCTTGGCATAAATTTTAATTTTTTCCAGTGGAACCGAAACCTCCTGAGCCCCTTTCAATGTCATCCAAAACTTGAATGTCTTCATTTCTAGATTTAAAAAAAAAACCATTCACAAATGAGTTGCACAATTTGATCACCTTTTTTGACTTAAAACTTTTCCTTGCCAAAATTAAGCAGCACAACACCAAAATTTTCTGTATAATCTTTATCTATAACACCAGCTCCTCTATATATAAAGTGTTTTGCAGCCAAGTCAGAATGTAGGGCTACTCTTTTTTTTTTTTTTTTTTTTTTT
>NW_007259849.1:669213-683522 GCF_000164805.1 Carlito syrichta
CTCCTGGCCACCGCAGCCTCGACCTGCTGGGCTCCAGCGATCCTTCCACCTCAACCTTCCGAGTAGCCGGAATTACAGGCACATGCTACCACATCTGGCTAATTTTTTATTTATTGTAGAGGAGAAGTCTCGCCAAGTTGCCCAGGCGGGTCTCGAACCTGCGGGCTCAGGCAATCCACTCACCTCAGCCTCCCAAAGGCGTGGGATTATAGGCTAAGCCACCGAGCCCGGCTGTAGGGCTACTCTTATATGACACCCAGAAGGAAGAGTTATCTGAATTTCTGTTTTCACAAAAGCTCTCTCTAAAGGTGGTATTATATAATCTCAGGCACTGTACAGGTCATAGCCTGCAACCTGCGTGGACCCTCAGGTCAGGGCCGAGTTGTGCTTTAGAGCCGGCAAAGTGGAGCTGTGTTCCTCCCTCCTCCTAAGGCTGGGTCACTTGCTGGGGGAAATGGCAGGGGAGTCTCTGCAAAGCAGGAGCTGGCAGAACCAGAAAGTGAGTAGAGGAGGAAGAGGAGGAAACAAGAGAGTGCAGGGTGAGTACCCTTATTCTTAATTGGTAGACAAAAGTATGACAGCACATCCTGACATTCGAAAGACAGTATTAATTTACATTTCTGGTTCTTGCCTAATTGCAAATAGAATCTCATTTCATCCTCAAAACTCCTCTGGTTTGGATAATAAATTATATGATTATCTTAGCAACAAGAAACCTTTAAACTCTTTTTTAAAATATCAGAGTGCAAAAGGGTAGAATAAGGATGACCTTATCAGAGTTGCATTTTGCCAGGACTCAACAGGCAGTTGTATGGGAGTTGCACTGAAAATAGCAAGAAGTTGGGAAGCTCATTCAAAGGTTATGGGTTTATTCTAGTCATGGGTAAAAAGAGTCTTGATAGAGGTGCTGGACAAATGTGGTAGGCAGACTGTGAGACAGCCCCACTGATCCCACCTCCTGGTATTCAACACTTGTGTAGTCCCCTCCCTCACCAAATAGGGTTGACCTGTGTAACCAATAGGATATTACAGAAACAACAGAATGTGATTTCTGGGACAAGCTTGTCAAAAACACTGTAGCTTGTTTGTTTCTCTCTCTGCGTGTTTCTCTCTCTGCATGTTTCTCTCTCTGCATTTTTCTCTCTCTGCGTGTTTCTCTCTGTGTGTGTTTCTCTCTCTCTCTCTCATCATTCATTCTGGGAGAAGCCAGTCATGTTATCAGAGTCTCCAAACAGCCTCATGGAAAGACACATGTGGTAAAGAAAAGTGAGATCTGTCATAGTCAGTATTAATTTGCCAGCCTTATGAACGTGCCATTTTGGATTTGGACCCTCTACCCAGGCAATGCTTCAGATAACTGCAGCTACAGTTGCCATCTAAGTACAACTTCACAAGAGATCCCAAACTAGAACTATCTTGTCAAGCTTCTTCTGAATTCTCAAGCTACAGAATCTGTATAAGATTAAATGTGTTTATTAATGTCTTAACTTGCTAGGTTTGGGATAACTTGTTATACAGCAACAAATAATAGATCCTTGAAATTAGAAGAATAAAGACTAATGGCATAGAGAAAGCTAGATGAACTGGCATATGGGTTCTCCTCCCAGCTTTTTCCCTATTAGCTGCGTGTTATTGGGGAAATTACTTAATGTATAGGAGTCTTGATTTCCTCATCTGTAAAGTACGCAGGCCTGACTAATGATCTTCCATGTCCCTTCTAGCATCCAAATTAAATGATTTCATTACTCTAAAAGCTCACTTATTAGTCACAGAGCAGAGTTTAGAAATTATCATATTATCTGGAGGGCTCTTTGTGTGTCTGGCCTCATCCTGTTCAGCAATCTTATCAATGACTGAGTTGAAGATACAAAAGGCATTATTATCAAAATTGAAGATGACATGAAAACTCAGAAGGAAAGCAATCATAGTGGTTGAGGCAGAAATCTTGAAATTTTGGAACAATAAGTCAAATGTAACAAAATGAAATATAACACAGATTCATGGACAGCCTGTGAAGTTCTGAAAATTTATCTCTAGGAACATAAGAGTATGGTAGGATTAATATTAACTATTAGGCAATAGTATGGACTGGTTTCCAAGAAATGAATCCCACCTTTCTTTTATTGAATTCACGAATTCATTCAACAATCACCCAAGCACCCAAGCACAAGGCATTAGGGTTATAGTGATAACTAAGGCACTGACTTGGGCTATATTTATAGAATGTTAAAACCTAAAACTAAGGGAAGAGATAATCCCATTCTCCTCTTTGCTTAGTCAGACATACTTACTATATGAATATCAGACCACAGTTCCATAGCTTTATGGGCAGACCAAAATTTGGTCTAAGAAGAGTTACCAGAGTGGATATGAAACTGACAATAATCAGGATCAACTAACATGTATCTCTGCACCCTGCCTATGAATAGGATGTCCAAAGAGAAGAGAGGATGGCTTAGAATAGAATCTTGCCAAACACCAATACTTAAAGGACAAGCAGAAGAAGAGAACTGAAAAAAAGGCCAAGTAGGAGTAACAAGAGTAGGAGAAAAACCTGGAAGCTAAAACAAGAATGAATGTATTTCAAAGGTCGAAGATATGTGATATGGCTATTTGTCCTTCCTTTCAATCTTCACTTCTGACTCACACACTCTGACCCAACCATATGGATCTTCTGGTTGTTCCTGAAATATACCACACTCCTTCCAAACTCTAAGTCACTGTCTTTGTTGTTCCCACTGATTGGAGTTTTCTTCCCCCAGATCTACGAATGGCCTAGTCTCTCACTTCATTCAGCTCTCAGCTCAGATACCACCTTCTCAGAGAGGACTCTGCTGATCACCTCAACTACAATAATAACCCCTACCTTCTCCTCTCAGTATTTATTACTAACCTCCTGACATTTTAAAAATTCATTTGCTCTTTTATTTGTTATCCTCTGCCCTATAAGCACACACTGTAGCTTGGTAAGAGAAGTGATTCTATTTACCTGTTTCACAGGTGTATCCACACTGCATAGTACCATGTCTGGTATACTTTAAGTGCTTAGTTAAATGTCTGATAAAAGAATTAAGTAAAATCAAGAAGAACTTAAGTGATCTCAACAAAAACAGTTTCAGTGAAGGGACAGAAAGTCAGGTATACAAGGGAAAAGGTCTGAGAAAACAGGAGGAGATGAGACTCAAAAAACTAATCCAAGAGAAAAGGAGGGATGGAGCTGCAGGTAAGCTCCTACATATGGAGTTGAGAAGTTGAAGGATCTCTCATCTCATGACTGCCATTTTATTTTTATAACAGTACTAGGGTCTGAGTGTGTGGCTCACACCTGTAATCCTAGCACTCTGAGAAGTCTATGTGGGAGAACTGCTTGAGCCCAGGAGTTTGAGACCAGCCTAGGCAACATAGCGAGACCTTGTCTCTACAAAAGATAAAAAAAAATTAGCCAGGCATGGTGACACTCACCTGCAGTTCCAGCCACTTGGGCGGCTGAGGCAGAAAGATCATCTGAGCCCAGGAAGTTGAGGCTGGGAGCTCTGACCGTGCCACTGCATTCCAGCCTGGGAAATAGAGCAGGGCCCCAAACCCCAAAATAAATACATGCATACATACATATATACATAAAATAAAATAGCACTAAGAAATGATTAGCTGAGATGAAGTGGGGCAAGTGGTGGGATCATGGGCTTGAGGAAAGTGGAGTAAAATATTTGAAATAGCTACTATGAAAAAAAGAATAGGGCTGGGTCGGGAAAGAAGTTTGGTGTACAGCAAGAAAGCCCAAGTTTAGGTCAGAAACCACAAATTTAGAATGGCACCAATCCATGTGCTTATATGAGTCTCTTCTCATAACACTCAGCAGCCAGGGAGAGGGGAAGGTGGGAGGTTGCATGAATCTGAGGCTGGGTTGCAAGTGTGTTCAATTAGAGAGCAATAGGTATGAGAGTTAAGGGTATTAGAAGAAAAGTGGCTGGAGTAAAGGGCCATGGAATCAAGTAGAATGAGGAAGAAAGGAAGCTAAGGGGAGTTGGTAGAAGGAGTTATGTAGAGTAATCAAGAGACTGGCCAATGTGGAGTCAAATAACCATGGCATTCCAGTCTGTCACTAACCACCAGGACAGAAGAATTTCTCTATGCTATACAGGAAATGAGCAATGGGGTTTGGAAAGAGGAAAAAGTAAGTCTTCAAAAAAATAGAAAAATTACCATGGAGAACCTGTCTTTGACATATATTCTACATGGACTTAAAGCCAATAAAGAGAAATCTTAAACAGATTTGACGCAGTGTAAAAAAAAAATGCTAAGAATCACAACAGTAGTAAAAATTCATATACAGATAAAAAACTGCTTTTCGAAGGGATATCCTTTTCTTTTTTTCTTTTTTAATATTGTAAAAGGTTTATTTTGAGTTAAATGTGAGTGGCCTAGGCCTGTGACACAGCCCCAAGAAGTCTTGAGAACATATCTCAAAAATGGTTGAATTACAGCTTGGCTTTATACATCTTTTTTACATCTTATTTATTTATTTATTATTTTTGAGTTGGAGTCTCACTCTGTAGCCCAGGCTGAAGTGCAGTGGCAAACTCATGACCACCACAGCCTCGATCTGCTGGGCTCAGGCAATCCTTTCACTTCAGCCTTCCAAGTAGCTGGAACTACAGGCACACGCTACCATGACTGACACACTTTTTTTTGGATTTATTGTAGAGATGAGGTCTTGCCAAACTACCCAGACTGGTCTCAAACCCATGGGCTCAGGCAATCTTCTCACCTCGGCCTCCCAAAATGCTGGGATTACAGGCATGAGCCACCACACTCAGCCTCTTTTTTGCATTTTACAGTCATGGAATACATATGAGAATTTTCTACATAAATATATTATGTGAAGGCACGGTTTGGGATTCTGATGAGCCCTTCCCAATGCCAGCATGGTGCCCAATGGGTGATTTTATATTCCTTGTTCCCTTCCCTCCCTCTTTTAGCAGTGCCCAGCATGTTATTTCCATCCCTGTGCATGTGTGCCCAGTGTTTAGTGCCTACTTATGAGTGAGAACATGCAGCATTTAGTTTCTGTGATAACTCACTTAGAATGATGTCCAAGTTGCTGCAAAGGACATGATTTTGTTCTTCTTTATAGCTATGTGATATTCCATTGTGTACATGTACCACATTTTCTTTATCCAGTCCATCGTCAAGGAACATCTGGATTGATTCCATGTTTTTGCTATTGTGAATAGTGCTGCAATACACATACATGTTCAGGTGTCTTTTTGGTAGAGTGATTTGTGTTCCTTTGGGCAAATTCCCAAGAATGGAATTGCTGAGTCGAATGGTAGCTCTATTTTTAGTTCTTTGAGAAATCTCCAAACTGCTTTCCATAGAGGTTGAACTAGCTTACATTCCCAACAGTGTACGAGCATTCCAGGATATCCATTTCTAAAGATATTCAAGAATAGATTGGCATGTTATGGATACAAGAAGGATTAAAGGAGCAAGGTGGTGCCTACAAGATGCCAGATATCATTCAGCAATGTCTAGAGACAGGCAGGAAGTGAGGAAGGGAGCAGATGGGTGGACACAGGGGCTCCTTTACCCCTTCAGCCACAGCATATCTACATTTACTTAATGCAGTTGGACTTCTGCTTAATATTGTTTGAACAGTGGTTTGTATAAAGAAATACATGTGCAAAGCTATTGGACTAGGTGATTTTTAAGGTTCTTTCCAAGTCAGAAGAGTGTCTTTTCTTTCATGAATTGAGTTAAACATAAATATTTGCTAAGTAAGTTTTTTATTTTAGAAGAGTTTTAGATTTACAGAAAAGTTGTGAAGATAATACACAGAGTTTTTATATATTCCACACCCGGTTTTCCCTATTATTAATATCTTGCATCATCATGGCACATTTATCACAATTATTGAACCAATACTGATATATTATTATTAACTAAAGCCATACTTTATCCAGGCTTCCTTAGTTTTTACCTAATCTCCTTTTTCCATTTCAGGATCCCATCTAGGACTCTATATTACATTTTTCATCATGTCTCCTTAGGCTTCTCTTGTCTGACAGTTTCCTAGACTTATCTTATTTTTGATGACTTTCATAGTTTTGAAGAGTATCTTGAATGTTCCTCAGCTGGGATTTCCTTCTGATATTTTTCTCATGCTTAGACTGTGGCAATTGGTTTTGAGGAGGAAGTTTACAGATATAAGGTGCCATGCTCAACACATCATATCATGAGTACATACTATCAACATGACTCAGTTGATGTTGACCTTGATCACTAGTTATATTAGTCTGTTCAGGTTGCTGCAATAAAGTACACTAAACTGGACAACTTTTCAACAAGAGAAATTTATTTCTCACAGTTCTAGAGCCTGGAAAGTCCAAGATCAGGCTGCCAGTATAGTCGAGGGTCTGGTAAGAGGTCTCTTCCAGGTTGCAGACTGCTGACTTCTTGCTGTCCTCATGTGGTGGGAGGGGCAAACAAGTTCCCTCTGGTCTCTCCTATAAGAGTACTAATCCCATGCAGGAAGGCTTTTCTCTATGAGAGAAAAGACCAAATCACTCCCCTAAGTCCCCATCTCTTAATACTATCACATAGGGCATTAAGTTTCAACATATGATTTGGGGGAGGGGACACAAGTATTCAGACCATAGCACTAAGATAATGTTTGTCAGGTTTCTCCACTACAAATTACTCTTTTTCCTCTTTTCATACTAACTGTGGCTATTTCTTATTGTCATATGCAATCTGCATTTATGGGTCTGGTCACTTAAAAGAAAAAATGTTGTTCATTCCTTGGTCAAATAGGGCACTTAGGAACTAGGAGCAGAATGATGCTTCTTTTTATGAACACTGAAGGCCAGGGAAAAAAACTCTGAAACCTCTGGGGATGCTGAAGCCTGAATTCAAGAAGTAAAGGAATTTGTTGCATTCCTTGCTTTGTGGAACTGTAAGTACAGAGTAGAGGCTGAGGGGATGGGTGCTCTGTCCACTGGGGATCCCTCCAAGCCTGCTCACCTGGCACCAGAGCCCACACTCCCTTCAATGACCATCTTTTATTTACCACCACTACTGCTTCAGTGACTTTGGGGAATTTTTTTTCCTCCTTTCCTTCTAAATACAGTCTGCCTGTGATGATAAACACTGGGCTTCATGTACATGTGTGTAGGCCTGTGTGTCAGCAAACACGCTGTCTTTCTGGAGTGTGTGGCATCCACTGAGAGCCGTGACTCCACAAGAAGACTGTGCCAAATTAGTCCTTTTATGAAAAATCTTCCTGGGGATACTTCATATCCAGAGTCATTACTCATGAAGCCAGATGACACTTCTGAAAATGCCAGCATCTTGGTATTTAACAGTTTCATACTCCAACCTGGGAGGCCTGGAGACTGCCTCTAACCACTTCTATCTTTCTACCTTTCTCATCCCACCTGCTTCCTGAAAGGAATCCAAACACAAAACACCTCTGCCAAAAGACCTTCCAAGCACTTTATAAACGGTTACAATCACAGTCCAATAGGCACTCAACAAACATGGGGTGAATTGACTCAGTGCTCATGAAATGAATTAGGAATTCCTTCCTGTTTCCCTCACACAAATTCAAGATAAGGGATGATGTGACCTTCCTCCCTCCACTCATGAACAAGCCCAGCGGGGTTAAAGGCTCTGCTAAACATCTTAAAAGCCAATAAAAATGGTTAATCAGCTGAGTGTGCTCTGGCTAGCTGATGCTACTGCCCATGCACTGTGGCCAGGAGATTTTTAAATACAGAAGTATATTATGAGTCACACTCAAAGTAAATTCCAGGAATTCGGGGATAGAGGAGACTGAGTATCTTGTAAGCACAAAGAGAAGGACTCCCTATGGGACAAAAGGCTCCTGGATTATATCCAGTGATTTACCCAGAGACCTCTTATTCAGAAAGCTGTAAGACACCTCTACAAATCAGCCCCTAAATCTTTAGAAACGTGGAGAAAATATGACAGAAGAAGGCAGATATGGATGAGAAAAATATGGAATGGAAGTCAAATCTAATTTAATCTTATAACAACCCTATAAAGTTAGTATTAGAATCTCACTTAACATATGAGAAAACAGATGGTACAGAGGTTTTATAACCTGCTTAAGGCTCGCAACTAGGTCAAAAACTAGAATTCAAACTCAAAGTTGTCAAACCTCAAAGCCTATATAATTTCTGATATTCAATATTTCTGCCCAACAGAGAAGGACAAAGAAAGTGAGAGTATTTCCCAGACCTCCTCTGGCTCTCTACAAAGCATAATGGTGAAGACTAGGAAGGGAACAATAGAAACAGGTGCAGGAAGAAGTGTCATTGTACACTTATACACAGCGATACAGTCAAGGACCTCTGTTCTCCGCCAGCCAATGGGATTCATCCCACAACCCTAGTAAAGGGCTCTTGGGTTAAGTAGTAATTCAGTTCCACAAACAATACCTCAGTGTGCAAGGCTGAACATTACATTTGCATCAGTGAGGGTGGATATGTCCCTGCCTTCAAGAAGTTTGGCAATAATAAGGAGGAAGAAAGGGGTGTAAACAACCAACCCCAACACACTACAAGGCTGGATGAGCGTGCTGTGGGATATGTAATTCACTCAGGCTTGGGGCTGGGAAGGGTCTCTAGGTGAGTAGTGGTTGCTCTGGGTCCCGAAGCATAAAGGTTTTCATGGGCAGCAGACAGGAAAGGAATTCCAGGACAAAAGGAAAGAAAGAATGAAGGCATGAAGGAATGAGTGGAAGCTGAGAAGGCAGTAAAGAGGATGGGAACAATGTTAAAGTATTTAAACTGCATCCAGTAGGCACCAGGAAACTAAGAAAGGTTTGAGAGGGGTGAGGAGAGTGTCGCAGTCATTAGTGATAGGTGGTGAGGCAGCCATCAAGGTAGAGTTAAAGAGAGCCTGAGTGGCAGCAGAGACTGAGTGGGAAAAACTGCAGAGATGAAACAGTCAGAATTGAGTTATTGATATGATTGGGAGAAAGTAAGGGTAGTGCTGAAGCTAACTCAGATTTCTATCCTAAATGAGCAGGAAACTTAGGTAATATAAACTGAGCTAAGTACCACAGCAAGTAGAGAAGCTTTTGGAGAATGAAAAAAGGGGAGATAATAATTTCAGGTCAGACTAATTGAATTTGAGGTGCCATTAAGTCAATTATGTGACAATGTCCACTGGACTATGGGAAACATGAGCTAGAGTAGGTTCTGCAAATCATGGTCTGTAGGTTGTGTGTTTTTGTAAATAAGGTTGGGTTTTTTTGAGTTGGAGTCTCACTCTGTCACCCAGGCTGGAGTGCAGTGGCCACCCCAGTGTCAATCCCCTGGGCTCTAGCGATCCTTCTGCCTCAGCCTTCCAAGCAGCTGGAACTATAGGTGCGTGCTACCACACCGGTTAATTTTTTATTTATTGTACAGATGAGGTCTCACCAAGTTGCCCAGGCCGGTCTCAAAACTGTGGGCTCAGGCAATCCACTCGCCTCGGCCTCTGAAAGTGCTGGGATTACAGACTGAGCCACCAAGCCCAGCTGTAAATAAAGTTTCATTGGAACACAGCTATATATATCTGTTCATTTACATATTATTTACAGCTGATTTTGTTCTGCAACAAAAGAGTTGAACATTTGTGACAGAGACCATATAACCTGTAAGCCAAAACATTGATTATAGCCGGGCTCGGTGGCTCAGTCTGTAATCCCGCACCTTTGGGAGGCTGAGGTGAGTGGATTGCCTGAAACTGCGGGTTCGAGACCCGCCTGGGCAGCGAGACCTCATCTCTACAATAAAAAACAAAAAATCAGCCAGGCGTGGTAGCACATGCCTGTAATTCCGGCTACTTGGAAGGCTGAGGCGGAAGGATCGCCAGAACCCAGCAGTTCGAGGCTGCGGTGGCCGGGAGCGGCCACTGAACTCCAGTCTGGGCAACAGAGTGAGACTCCAGCTCAAAACAAAACAAAACAAACAAACAAAACAAACAAACAACAACAACAATATTGACTATAAGGCCTTTTAAGAAAAAGTTTACTGACCCCTGATCCAGAGTCCAAAAAAAGAAGTCAGAAATGTCTATTTAGGGAACATATCACTCTGTCAACGAGGCCGAAGGGTAGTGGCACACTCTTGGCCATCACAGCCTCAACCTGCTGGGTTCAGACAATCCTTCCACCTCAGCCTTCCAAGTAGCTGGAACCACAGGCATGTACCACCACTCTGGCTAATTTTTTGATTTATTGTAGAGATGAGGTCTCACCAATTGCCCAGGCTGGTCTCAAACCCGCGGGCTCAGGCAATCCTCTCACCTCAGGCTCCCAAAGTGCTGGGATAATAGGTGTGAGCCACCGCACCCAGCCTGATAAAGATATTTGATGCAGATAGAGACATACGCATATAGTCTTTACTTCTCATATCAACCATGCATGGAGTTTAATATTGCCCACATTTTACAGATGAGAAAACTGGAACTTGAAAGTTTAGTAACTAGCTCAAAGCTCACATTTAATAAATAGTAGAGCTGAGGTTTCAAGCTAATATTATTTAGCTCCAGAGCACGTGTACTTTCCATTTCATCAGGATGCCACACTTTGGAAATGAGACTCCTCCCTGCCACAGCACGAACCGTAACAGGTAAAAAAGGAGAGAGACAGACACTGAATGAAACACCCTTCAAGTACAGGTCCAGGTGAGCTCGAATTAATACTTGAGTGTTTTCAGTGTATAGTCTTCCAGACCTACCATTACACATCTGACTCTGGATCTACTTTCCATTCTCCATGTGTTTCCATCTTGCTCTGGGATCCAGGAGCCTGGCCCTTATTAGAAGCATAACCAGCTCTCCTGCGTTCTGGCTTCTCTATAGGTTCTTCCAAGAGAGGCACTAGCTGGACATAGGATGACAGAAGGAGAAAGGGGACGGGGACTTGTCCCTTAGCTTCCTGCTTGCCACATCCCCAGAAACTGACTGCATCTTCCTACCCAAAGCCACAGTTCAGGTCAGGCAACCCTCTCATACATCTGCTGCTGCTCTCTGTTGCCAACCTCCTGGGCACTTCATTTACCCTTTGCTGATGTTTCTTAACTTCACCCACACCTTTGAAAAGAGTCCCTTTGTTAAACTCTTCCCCACTATCCTGTCTGAGTATGCCATTTGCATCCTGCCAAACCATGACAAGCCACATGGTCACATATGCTCCTGGATGCTTTTTTTTCATAAACGCATAACATACTCACCCACATTCATCCACTTTCCCACACACTTAAATATCATGCTCATACATATACATTGGCCAACTGTGAGGTCTTCAGCATGGAAACACCGCGGCGTTTTTTACAAAATAAGAGTTCTGCTGGGCTCGGTGGCTCAGCCTGTAATCCCGCGCTTTGGGAGGCTGAGGTGAGTGGATTGCCTGAGCCCGCGGGTTCGAGACCCACCTGGGCAACTTGGCGAGGGAGGCCTCATCTCTACAATAAATCAAAAAATTAGCCGGGTGTGGTAGCATGCAACTGTAATTCCAGCTACTTGGAAGGCTGAGGTGGAAGAGTCGCTGGAGCCCAGCAGGTTGAGGCTGCAGTGGTCGGAAGCGGCCACTGCACTCCAGTCTGGGCAACAGAGTGAGACTCCAACTCAAATAAATAAATAAATAAATAAATAAGAGAGTTCTAAGCTGAACCTGGGAGTTCAATACCATGGCCAAAATAATTTAAAAATCAATGATGCTTAATTATGGACCTTAGAAGTTTCAACTCTTCTAAAATCCCCTAAAAAACATTCTGAATTTGACTGACCTAGGTTCAGAAGTAAAGAGAAATGCACCAGATCTGAAGCTACAATTAGGTTCAGGTTCAAAGCCCTTCCCAGTTCTGGTCTTGAAAGCGAGGCTAGCCAATCTTTCTCTTATGATTCATACTCTGCGATTAGGAACTTAGTTTAAAATATTAATTTGCTTTTCAAAGAGGTAATGAAAGAAATTGATGCTTTCAAAATTGCTGCTTCCCTGTCCTCCTTTCTCCTCCCTCCAAAAAAACCCCCTAGTTTTTCTATTGATGTCATTCACTTATTCTGGGAAGGTAAAACCACCTCAGTTTTACTTTTAGTGTGTAGTTACTTTCTCAGGCTCTGAGCCAGCACTAATAGGCGTTGATCACAGAAGGTCTCCTTTACCTTGGGGCAACACCTTCCACAGTGTGAGTGAGCAGAGCAGGGGGTGTTGCTGCCCACACCAGCCTCCAGTCCAGCTGGGTGACTTCAGGCCAGTCATCACCTTACTCCTTTCTGGTTGAGCTTCTGTTTACTTCATTTGTAAGATAACAGACACAATAAATCAGTAGCTGGCAAGTTTGGGTTTTTTTAAGCGTGGGGTTTTATTTTTATCACTAAAAAAATAGCATAATCTCAAGAGATGGTGGCCATCTTTACATATTTGGTCCCCAGGCAGTGCTCAATTTCTTGGAGTCTTTCCTACAATTCCACAGCCCCACAGGAAACTTCAGCCCACATACTAAACCCCTGGACTCCAAAATCTCTTCCAGTTCCAACATGTTGATTTTTTTTTTAAATATGAATGCTTAAGACCTACCATTCATATGAAGACCTGGGATAGAAGAATCTCAACTGAACAGAGATGAAAAGGCCTTCTGGAGGTTATCACAGCCACGACTTTGCCTCCAGAAGGTCTTTCCATCTCTGTCCAGTAAGAGGAAGACAATGGTGGTGATTTGTGATGCAACTCTTCCAGCCGGGACTTGTCTCATGGTACAATAGGAAGAACTTGGACTGCCACTAAGAACTGCCCTTTCTCTGTGAAACACATCAGATTTGAGTTTTCTTCAAGCTGCCAGACAACCTACCCAGCAGCAGCCTCCTCCTAGAACTGTGACTCTCAGGGCCATTGTCACTACCATCTGTTCAATGCTAAAACACAAGGTCTGGGACTCCTGGAGCAACTCATAGAAATAGATCCAAGAGCTTCCCAGGGGAGGGTTGAAGAGGGAGTTGCGAGAGGAGTGAGACAGACAATCCCAGGGCCAACTCAGAACAGAAATGAGCAAAGCTTGCTCATCTCACCTCTGTTCAAGAGTCCCCTACCTCTGGCCAGGAGTTTCCATGGAAACCTTATGAATTCTATCTATAGGAAGATAAAAAAAATTAAAAATAAGAAGCAGCCTGAGGTATATATGAATTAGCTCCAAGGAAGTCAGGCAGAGGAGGAAAGGAGTGAGGCTCACGTGGGAAGCAACAAAACTGATCATTATCCTGATGTATAAAAAAAGGTCTTGTGAAAACCAAACTGTCTTCAGTCACAGAATCAGAAGGAAGGTGGGCTGAGCAGGAAGGCATGAGGCACTAGGGGCTTGAAGTGGGGATCCACTAGCATGTGTAAGCAACCACATGGTCAAGAGGGGACCAAGTATCACTTCCTGGAAGGATCTCAGGCCAAGGGTTCCAGAGGGATAAAGGCAGGACAGTAGGCAGAGAGCAGAGCTGGTGGCAGTGTTCAAATGGCGACAGGTGGCAGTCTCCTGTACTCTATATTACCTTGGGCCAACTGCAAAGAGTCTATCAGTCTGCATCCATATTTCAGGTATGAACACCTCAAAAATCAAGCCTTAAAGTAATAATAAAGTCCTTGGAGAGGTCTAGTACATCTTTATCATGAAAAACTGCAACTTTTTGGGTCCCCTGACAGGGACTCTGTTAAACCTTTTTCTTCTAATTTTAATTTCTGATGAAGCTTGAGTGAGGACTGAGTATCTGAGTTGTAAACGTCATGCAATTTGCTTTTTAAAAATACACAATAATCCCAGCACTTTGGGAGGCCGAGGTGAGAGGATTGCCTGAGCCCACAGGTTCAAGACCAGCCTGGGCAACATGGTGGGACCTCGTCTATACAATAAATCAAAAAATTAGCCAGGTATGGCAGCACATGCCTGCAGTTCCGGCGAGTTGGAAGGCTGAGGTGGCAGGATCACTGGAGCCCAGCAAGTCGATGCTGGGGTGACTGTGAGCGTGCCATTGCACTCTAGCCTGGGCCACAAAGTGAGACTCTGATTCAAAAAAACAAAAACGAAAACATGCAATGACTATCAAAAACCTAAATGTAAGAGCTAAAACCATGAAACTCTCAGAAGAAAACATAAGCATAAACCTTTGTGATCTTGGATTAGGAAGTGGTTTTTTTTTGTTTGTTTTGTTTGTTTGTTTGTTTGTTTTTTGAGTTGGAGTCTCACTCCGCTGCCCAGACTGGAGTGCAGTGGCCACTCTCGGCCACCGCAGCCTCAACCCGCTGGGCTCCG
>NW_007259849.1:683650-708395 GCF_000164805.1 Carlito syrichta
CCGCCTCAGCCTTCCGAGTAGCTGGAACTACAGGCGCGCGCTACCACGCCCGGCTGGTTTTTTGATTTATTGTAGAGATTAGGTCTTGCCAAGTTGCCGAGGCAGGTCTCGAACCCGCGGGCTCAGGCAATCCACTCTCCTCAGCCTCCCAAGGGCGCGGGATTACAGGCTGAGCCACCAAGCCCGTCTAGGAAGTGGTTTTTTAGTTATGACACCAAAAGCACAAGCAATAAAAGACAAATAAACTGGACAGCACCAAAATTAAAAACTTTTGTGCTTCAAAGAATACCTTCAGGAAAGTGAAAAGACAACCCAAAAAACTGGAGACAATTTTGCAAATCATATATTTGGTAAGTGATTTGTATTTAGAATATATAAAAAACTCCTACAGCTCAATAAGAAAAAGACAAAAAAAATTTTGTTCGTGGGCAAAGGATCTAAATAAACATTTATCCAAAGAATGTCAATAAGTACACTAAAAAATACTAAACATAATTTGCCATCAGGGAAATATAAAACATAACCATAATAGGTGCCACTTCACACCCACTGGAATAGTTATAATAAAAAAGACAGATGATAACAAGTGCTGATGGGGATGTGGAGAAATTGGAATCCTTATATACTGCTAGTGGGAATGTAGGATGGTGCAATTACTTTGGAAAAGAGTCTGGCAGTCACTCGGAGGTTTAAAATAGAAGTTACTATGTGACCCAACAATTTCACTTCCAAGGCATATATACCAGAGAAATGAAAACATATGCCCACACCAAAATTTTTGCATGAATATTCATAGCAGTATTATTCATAATAGCCCCCAAATAAAAATAACCCAAATGTCTATGAATTAATGGTTGGATAGATAAGATGTGGTATTATCCATACAACGAAATATTATTCAGCAATAGACAAAAACGAAGTAGTGATACATGCTACAGCATGGATAGACCTTGTAAACATTGAGTGAAAGAAGCCAGACACAAAAGACTACATATTGTATGATTCCATTTATAAGAAACATCCAGAGTAAGCAAATCACTGAAGACAGAAAGTAGCCGGGCTCAGTGGCTCAGCCTGTAATCCTGCGCCTTTGGGAGGCTGAGGTGAGTGGATTGCCTGAGTCCGCGGGTTTGTGACCCGCCTGGGCAACTTGGTGAGACCTCATCTCTACAATAAATCAAAAACTAGCCTGGTGTGGTAGCGCATGCCTGTAGTTCCAGTTACTCGGAAGGCTGAGGCGGAAGGATCGCCGGAGCCCAGCAGGTCGAGGCTGCGGTGGCCGGGAGCAGCCACTGCACTCCAGTCTGGGCGACAGAGTGAGACTCCAACTCAGAAAAAAAAAAGACAGAAAGTAGATTAGTGAGTGCCTAGGGCTGGGGAGATTGAGGGGAAATAGGTACAAGACTTTTGGGGGGAATGATGAAACATTTTAAAATTGATTGTGGTGATGGCTGCATAACTCTATGAATGTACTAAAACCCATTGGATTATACACTTTAAATTAGTGAATTGTATGGCCTGGAATTTGAGCTTAGTAAAGCTGTTATAAGAAAAATAGACCAGGGACATACTGAAGACAACCCCAGTCTGTGTGTATGCCCTCGCATCCAAAATAAAAATTTTAAATAAATTTTTTAAAAGTAGATCATACAGCAAATGATATGAATAGATATTTCCCAAAAAGAAGACATACAAATGGCCAGTAGGCATGAAAAATTACTCAACATCATTAATCATCAGAGAAATCAAAATCATGTAATATCATCTTATCTCAGTTAGAATGACTATTATTGCTAGTAGTAGTAGTAGTAGTAGTAGTAGTAGTAGTAGTAGTATTTTGAGTTGGAGTCTCACTCTGTTGCCCAGGCTGGAGTGTAGTAGCGTAATCACAGTTCACCACAGCCTCGACCTCCTGGGCTCAGGTGATCCTTTCACCTCAGCCTCCTGAGTAGCCGGGACTACAGGTGCACGCCACTACACTAGTCTAATTAAAAAAAATTTTTTTATAAAGATGAGGTCTTACTATGTTGCCCAAGCTGGTGTTGAACTCCTGGACTCAAACTATTCTCCCAACTCAGCTTCCCAAAGAGTTGGGATTACAGGCGTGAGCCATCACATCCAGACAAGAATGGCTATTATTATTATTTTTTATTGAGGTGGAGTCTCTGTCACTCAGACTGGAGTGCAGTGGCCGCTCCCGGCCACTACAGCCTCGACCTGCGGGGCTCCTGTGATCCTTCCGCTTCAGCCTTCCAAGTAGCTGAAACTACAGGCACGTGCTACCACAGGCCCAGCTAATTTTTGATTTGTTGTAGAGATGAGGTCTCACCAAGTTGCCCAAGTGGGTCTGGAACCCGCGGACTCAGGCAATCCACTAACCTCGGCCTCCCGAAGTGCTGGGATTACAGGCTGAGCCACTGAGCCTGGCTGAATGGCTATTATTAAAAAGACAAAAAGTAGCAGATTCTGGAGAGGATGCAAAGAAAAGGGAACTCATATACTGTTGGTGAAAGTGTAAATTAGTACAGCTGTTATGGAAAACAGTATGGAGATTTCTCAAGCAAAACAAACAAACAAAAATAAGACTGCCATATGACCCTGTGTCCTACGATTGGATATTTATCTAAAGGAAAGGAAATCAGTAATCAAAGTGATACCTATACGCCCATGCATACTGCAGCTCTATTCACTATAGCAAAGATTTGAAATCAACCTGTGTCCATCAATAAATGAATAGTTAAAGGAAACATCACACACACACACACTCACACATACACACACACACACACACATACACACAATAGAATATTACTCAGCCATAAAAAATGAAATTCTACCATTTGTAGGGACATGAATGGGAGTGGAAGTCATTATGTTAAGGAAAATAAGTCAAGCACAGAAAGACAATTTCCTACTCTATTATTATAGTCTAGTAACTGTAACTAAAAGAGCAATGGGTGGGGTGTGGTGGCTCACACATGTAATCCCAACCCTTTGGAATCTTATCATCACATGTTCTCACTCATACATAGAAATTAACCAATTTGATATCATTGAGGTAGAGAGTAGAATGATAGCTACCAGAAGCAGGAAAGGGTGTGTGGAGGTCAAAGGATAAGCAGAAATTGGTTAGTGGGTACAAATATATAGTTAGATAGAAGAAATAAGTTATAATGTTCAATAGCAGAGTAGGGTGACCACAATTAACAACAATGTATTATATATCTCAAAATAGCTAAAAAAGAGGACTTTCAGAAATGCTCCCAACACATAGAAATGATAAATATTTTAGGTGATGGATACCCTAAATGCCCTGACTTGATCATTACACATTCTATGAATGTAACAAAATTTCACATGTATCCCATAAATATGTAAACTATATCAATTACATTTAAAAAAAATAGACCTGGGCAACCCCTTCTGATCTCCTCCCACTCTGGGAGCTTTTCTGTCCTTTTAATAAATTCTGCTTTCTATATATATACATATACACACCTTACAAAACTATAACATCCTAATCTTGCCTTTATTTAAAGTTTGTCATCATGCATTCTTGGCATTAGTTTTACTTTTAAGAATATATTGCCAGCCAGGCATGGTGGCTCACATCTGCAATCCTAGTACTTTGGGAGGCTGAGGTAAGAGAATTTCTTGAACTTAGGAAGTTGAGCCTGTGGTGAGCCATGATTGTGCCACTGCACTCCAGCCTGAGGGACAGAATGAGATGCAGACTCAAAAAAAAAAAAAAAAAAAAAAGAATATATTGCATTAATATATTATTGATCTTGATTACTGAATTTTGGGGCACCTCTTTAAATTTTGCACCTGAGGCAAGTCCTTTACCCTAGTCCCAGCCCTGAAGTACGTATGGTAACAAATACACAGTAATGTAAAGAGCCTTTTTAGAGCCCAGAGGGATGTGTTGGAGGCTTCATTCAACCTTCTTCAGTTTTCTTCTCTCTACCCATCCTGTGTCTGTATGCATCCCCACCAGCACTCCTGATGCAGTTTTGCTGCTGCTTTATACACATATTCTCCCACTGACTGTGTGTGTGTGTGTGTGTATGTGTGTGTGTGTGTGTGTGTGTGTGTGTGTGATTATGAAGAATAAAAAAAGGTTACATAAAAACTGAAAGTAGGCAACCATCCTAATTTTCAAAAAATGAGTAGAAAAGAAAGTGAATTCTACAAATTATAGCTTGCGAATCTCTTACAGAATTCCAAAACTGTATCATTTCACAACATGATTTCATGAAGCACTCAGAAAGCCAAGTGGTTACCAGTAGCAGCCAGTACAGTTTCATTAAAACCAAACAATGGCAAAGAAATACCACTGCCCCTTTTTTATTTTTTAAAGGAGACAGGGTCCCACTCTGTTGCCCAGCCTAGAGGGCAGTGGTACTGTCACCACTCACTGTAGTCCCAAATTCTGGGGCTCAAGTGATCCTTCTACCTCAGCTTCCCAAGTACTGGGGATTACAGGTATGCACCACCGTGCCTGGCTAATTTTTAAATTCTTCTGTAGAGACAAGGGTCTTGATATGTCGTGCAGGCTGGTTTTGAACTCCCAGGCTAAAGTGATTCTCCCACTTCGGTTCCCAAAGTGGTGAGATTACAGGTGTGAGCCACCACACCCAGCCCATTTCCCTTTTTGGATAGTGATTAAACTATAATAATAGATTAGGGAATTGCTAAACACAGCATATCTCTAGATTAGGAATGCGTCCAGCAGCCTTGTTACATCACTGTGAACAGGATAAAGCTATATAAGCCAAATGAATGCAGATTAGAAAAAGTTATAGCTATTTGACTGATGGTACACAAATTTAGTTTACTACAAGTTCAATATGTGTCAAGAGAGTAAAGTCACTGCAAAAAAAAAAAAATCTGAATTGATCTTGGGCTCCACCGAAGTCCAAGGATCTGAAAAGAGTTCTGCTCTATTACTAGTCGACTTCCCAGAAGTACTGTGCCCAGTCCTGGGGGTTCCATTTTGGAGGGGACACTAACCAAACAAAATGCTTCCAGAGAGGGACAATCAGGCTGAAATGGAGATTCAAAAGATTATAAACATTTTTTATGGAAAAATGGTGTCAGTATGTTATTTAGTGTGCAGTTGTGAAGCTGTAAAAGAAATATCATGGCTACTTACAAATATTTAAAAGACTCCAAAAAAAAAAAAAAGAAGAAAAATGGAATCAACTCTATGTAACACAGGACAGAATTAATGCCAGATGATACACATTATTTATTTATTTAATTTTCTTTGAATCAGAGTCTCATTCTGTCTTTCAGGCTGGAGAGCAACAGCACGATCACAGTCACTGACTGGGCCTTGACCTGCGGGGCTCAAGCGATCCTTCTGCCTCAGCCTTCCAAGTAACTGCAACTATAGGTGCATGCCACCATACTCAGCTTATTTTTAAAAATGTATTGTAGAGACAAGGTCTTGTCAAGTTGCCCAGGCTGATCTCGAGCCTCTGGGCTCAGGCAATCCTCTGCCCTTCACCTCCCAAAGTGCTAGGATTACAAGCCTGAGCCACTGTGCCAACCCTAAGTTACTAAAAAAACAAAAAACAAATAGACAACAACAAAAAAAACTCAACAAAAAAGTGCCCCTCTTCACAGCCTGAGTTTGTCCTACCATAAAATGGCCTGCCTTGAGAGGTAAGCAGCTACCCTTCAATAAAAGCATTCAAACCGAAAGCTTTACTGAGATGTCGCAGATGGGATTTAAATAATTAGATGAGGTTGGACCACATGTCTTCTTGGGTCCCTTCCAAATCAGAGATACTATGAATCTGTGTTTCTATTCTCTCTCTTCTAGCCTTTCACATACTTTCTGCTACAATAAGCGAGTATTTGGAAGATATTTTAAAGATACATTATTTTTTACCTCATCCCATCTCTCTAACTTTAATTCCTGCTCTGGAATCCTCCTTCCTCTCTCCTTATTCTTTGGCACCATCTTCTCTTGTTCCTCTTTAGACTGACAGTATAATTCTGTATTTCCCCATAACCCTAACTGAAAATGGGATGCATGAGAAGCCTCAAAACCAGAAAAGAAAAATGAAAGAGAAGACTACACGCAGATGGCATATTGTGCCTACGTTTTGATGTTGAATCCTATTGCTCACTTGCTCTGGGACTCCTGCAGGTGTTCACTGAACCGACTGAACCAGGTTCACATGAATTAGCCTCAGAAGTGTCTGCATATGCTATAATCTCTCTGCATAACTCTTAATGCTTGTAACATATTTAGTGTTTGCTTTCTCTGCTTTACTAGTTTTCCAAAGGCCAGATCATGACAGCTTTGATCTCTGCCATACTCCCAAGAAGTCACTCAATAGATAATAATTAAATGAAGACAGAATTTAACTTACTCTTTTCCCATATACTCCAGACTTATTGCAATTATACTCATGAAAGTCCTGCTTAAGACTAAGCATTAGATGGTGCACAGAGCTTGACAGCCAGTAGGGATTTTAGAAAATACCTAGTACAACCCCCCATTTGACAGATGAATAAACTGAGGGTCAGAGTAATGAAATATTGAGCTAGGAAGCAGCAGAGCTGGGAAGCAAAACAAGTTGTTTTGGTTTCTGGGTGACAGACTGTCATATGCATGAAAAACACAGTTTGGAATTAGATGAGCCTGGGTTCCAGTGCAAATCTCGTTTTAGCAATTCCATGATCTTGGCAGATTAATCAGCATCTTCTAGCCTCAACATCTTCAGAAGTAAACGGGAAAGGTAACACCTCCCTGACACAGAGAAAATGCTTAATAAATAGTAGCTTTGATAACTATTACCAAGTCCAGCGTCCTGACCACTACAACACAGGGGCCCTTGGTTCTGTGCCTGTAGGAACAGAAATATATCTATGCTAAGGGGAGGAAAAGGACAGAACACACACCAAGGGCCTCCCATGTGCTATGCACTTTTCCACGCTCAGCCTAGAACACAGGTGAGTCTCGTAGAAAGTGGCAGAGCCATTGGCACACACACAGATGCCCACCCTCAGCTGGGAGTATGTGGCAGTGGAAGACAATCCATTGCATTCAAGTTTGATACCTTTACAAGCCTTTTCTTTAGACAGCTAACCTTTCTCTTTACGTTCCTAGTTCAGGGCCTTGTATATGGGGAATAACAAACAGAGCCACTGGAAATACTAAGTGCATATTATCTGCCAGCTCTTTTGGACTGTAATTGTCAGCACAGGGAAGGGAGCTCATCCAGTTCAGAAATTTGTCACCATGGGTGTGTAATAAAAGTCAGGAGCAGATAAACCGAGCATGATGCCGAGGTACTCCCTCCCTTCCAGCTTGCTTCCTCATCCTCTGCTTTTGATGTCCACCAGACCCAGCTCCGGCTTCCCTGGGCATCATGGTCCCCTTCTCCTCTTTCTTGGTGGTGTTACTTCTGAGATGTCATACTCTGGAGACCTCTCGACTCCACCCCTCCAAGGGAACTTCCCCTTTTCCTGTATCCAGCATACATCCTGCCTTCTTACGCGGATGCTTTGTCTACCCAAAGCATCTCATTAAACTTGAGACTGATCGTTCAGTTAACATGGGTGAGATAAATTCTGGAATTAATTTGGCTGCTGATGTTTTTAGGCATTTATCTTTGGATTGTCATAACATCTATCATCTTAGTGCAAGGTATACAGACAGACAGATGAGACGTTTCCCAGGATAAAACAGTCTAAAGGAAATGCAATTATAAGGTCTTATTGGGACTATTCATTAAACTGTCAGAAGTTGAGCAGGAGCTGAGCAGAGGGATGTTTGAAGGAGAGTGTGGTTTGTTTGTCAAAGTAGACACTTATGTGCTTCTAGAAATGTTCTTGGGAATGGTTCAAGAAAGTAGAAATGGATGGGAGCATTATCCATAATGGATAATGCTGATTAATATAGGTAGAACTCCATGTACTTTTTGTGACTTTAAGACTTACGGAACTGAACTACAAAATTAATTCCACAAGTGTTACTTTAGTTAACAAGCAATTGCTAAGTAAAAATCCCACGGCAATTCTAAAACATAGCTTCTAGTTGGATCACAAAGTGAGCAGGAAAATCAGCCCAGACACAACCTCTGTGGGAGGGAAAAATTTGAATTCCAAGGACTTGGCTAAAGTTCCCCCAAGTCCCACATCCCAGAAAGCCCCTGTTCCCTGACCAGATGCCAGACAAAGGGCAAGCTAGGGGCAAATAAAAGCAAAGAAAAACAAAGAAAATGCCTATGCTCACAAATGAGAAAGGCTGTCTTCACACTTAACAGGGTTCCCCTTAGGGATAGATGAGACTACAGTGATCCTTATCTCTTTAGGGATAGATAGGACTCCAGTGATCCTTATCTCCTTAGATATAGATGGGACTAGAGTGATCTTTATCTCCTTAGAGATAGATGGAACTGGAGTGATCTTTATCCCACTCCCGCCCTTGGGGATTCCAATTCTTCTCAAGTGTCTGATTTCCTGCTGGGATAATTCCTATTGTCTGTACCAGGATTCAAAAGCCACATCTTAAGAGTAAGATTCCTAAAAACCTTCACTGCTCCCATCACTATTTAAACAGAGAATATTCAAAACAATGTATATTAACAACAGTGTGGAAGAGATAGTACACCTTGTTCTTGGGAAGACTATGCATCAACAGTCATTTACTCAACACATTTTTACGAGCTCTAACTCTGTGAATAAAGCAGGAGGCAAAATTGGACACAACATCTAATTAGAACCATGCAAAAAAAGCATTATTTCCATGCCAAAAACTAGAAATGATTACAAACTTTATATTAAGGAGGTAGGATTATGGATGATTGTCCATTTTTTTCTAAATGTTTTTGTAATACTGCTATGTTGCCTTGATATTATCTTTCAAACTTGGAAATAAATCAGTAAGATTAACATGCAGAAGCTGAGCTTACTCCTTCTTACATGTTGCCCAGGAAAGAAGGGTAGGAGATGGCATAGTCCAGCAAGCGTGTGTGTACTTGCAAAGGTAAGAGAGGGGACTACTGACCAACACTGACTCTTAATGTGTTTGCACAAGGCAAGCCAGCCTGACAACTCTGCATAAAATCTATCTTTTCATTTTCTCCCTCATTCTTCCCCTAGAACACATTTATAGAGTAGGCACTCAGTATATCTGAGGACCAAACAGACGAGTGCACAAATATTTTACTCCTAGATAATGCACCATCTACCTTTATTCCCACCATTCTCCACACTTCAAAACACAGCACATCTTATACTACTCATTCTTAGGGTTTGTTCACAACACATCCCCTGGGTGAAATGCATTTTCTGTTTATTTTCCATCAATGCAATTCTTGTCCACTGTTCAAAGCCCAGTATGGATCTCCTCTTTATAAATATTTATTATATTCTACATACTGAGCATTTAGTATATTGTCAATTATTTTTTAGACCACTTCTTACCCCAAAATATTTAGAGTCATTTGGGAATGGAGGGTAATTATGCTTTTTTCAAAAACCCCACTTAATAAATCTAACATAGCACCTTACAAAGAGGAGATTCCTAATTAACAGTTTCTGATTTCATTGTTTCATATACGTAGTTGTGTTAGAAACTCAGGCTCTGAAATCAGACATAGATTTGAATTCCAGATCTGCACACTAGTAAAATAACCTTGAGGAACTCTTTTTGTCTTCCAAATCTTAGTTTCCTCATCTTTAAAACGGAAAGATTAATAACACCAACTCATGGTGTGTTGTAAGTTAAATGAGATCATGAATGTACTGTGCTTGGCAAAGTCTTTGACACATGGTAAAAGTTTCAGTGAAAGATTGTTAGTGACAATGATAATAAGGATGATAAGGATGATGAAGATGAAGACTCTTCAGCTATAGATCAGACCTGGATCGATGCCAAGGTCAAATGAAAATCTTTTATTGAAACTCTGTGACTACTTTGTTCTGTGTGACACTGGGGAAGACAGATGCCTTTATGTTCCATTGTTTCAATGGCAAGTAGCACCAGAGCTTTAAATTACGTTTTAATATGGCTCATTCCTAGGATTGCTTCTCCCACATCTGTCATCTCATGACCCAAGCACTCAGCCCAGAGAGAAAGCCCATTAGCTCTACCCTGAAGTGAACTAGAAATAAAAACAGAGGGTCACTGTCTGTTGCTTTGCAATAATTTAACCAAATGGCAGACAAGTATACCAGGAGACTATTATCAAAATAAAACTCAAAGGCTGTATTGCTTGTAGGGTCAGTGATCTCAAGGATGCCAAGACTGTTTTTAACTTGTCCTTCCTGTGTTAGACATGAGTTAGGCTGCACTCAGGCTTTTATTCCAAAGATAGTAAATCTGCGGTTAGAAATCTCTGGACCATAATGATACCCATGTTTGAGAGATGGCTCTTTCAAACTCTGGACTGTGGTTTCAGTTAAAAGTTCAACAGAGAGAGCAGTTCTTTATGAGAGAGGAAGGGGGCTATAAGTAGTATTTATTTTGTATTACCATTTCTGTATCCAAGACTCAACAGCAAAATGGCCTACCTTGGAATACTAGGTTCAGTTTGACTGGGGCAAACAAACAAAACACAAAAGTATTTGATGAGTTATTTAAGAACAGACAGAAACAATAACACAGATAACAGAGAGACAATCCAGACTACACACACATCATTTATAACATTTTGGAAGCAGTTAATAGCATTTGAACAGACTGGGAAAATAGTCAAAACATAGAGACCATTGATATATTGAAACATCTATCACATCTCACATATCTCTTCATGGCTAGCACATCTGAGTAGATACTCAGTAAAGCTATTAACATGGATGACTACGTGGCTGTTAACTGACAGTTTGTCCAGGTGGGATTCTCCCTGGGGACAGCAAAATCAGAGAGCAAAAAAAATCAGCAAATAGAAAAACAGTTCTCAAAAATGACCATGAATGCTGTACAACTAAATGCTTAGGGATCACAAACTCTGGAAAACTAAGCCTATACTATTTCTTTGAGGGTTGCAGAATATAGTGTATTAACTCATGTTCTAGGGAGGCAGAAGTGGGGGACCAGAAATCTCTCTTAGAGGATTTTCTTATGAGTAATTTAGGTGGTTCCCATACATTTACTAGTCCATAGTCAAATCACTTTTCCCCACCTAAGTGTGTAAGAGATACATTTTGGAGATTTCTTTTTTTTTTTTTTTTTTTTTTGAGTTGGAGTCTTACTCTGTCACCCAGGCTGGGGGGCAGTGGCACACTCCCAGCCACCGCAGCTCGACCTGCTGGGCTCAAGTGAGCCTTTCGCCACAGCCTTTCAGGTAGCTGGAACTACAGATATGCACCACCTTGCCCGACTAATTTTTGAATTTATGGTAGAGACAAGGTCTCGCCAAGTTGCCCTGGTTGGTCTCGAACCCATGAGCTCAAGCAATCCTCTCTCCTCAGCCTCTCAACGTGCAGGGATTATAGGCATGAGCCACCGAGCTCGGCATAGATTTCCTTCTTTCTAAGAATGTTTGATCCCTTCCCAGTTTGCCTAGGTGACAAAAATCTCAGAGTGAAGGGCATTTGTTTGGTGCCTGTTTCTACATCAACAAGCATCTGATCCACCAAACTGAACAACAAGGCACTGAGCAGTGACTCGAGAGAAATTCTATCTCTTCTGAAAGGACAAAGCTAGAGTTATAGTAGCACTGACTCAGTTTCCTCTCCTGGAGCAGGTCACAGAGTGTCTGTGCCATATGTTGGCAGGACAGAAGCCAGGTAGCAGATGACTGGGAATCAGAGAAATCTGTGCCCACGCTATCTAACGTTATTTTGCATTCCCATGCCTTCCACCTGTAAGACCACGTAAACCCCTCTGCTGCTCGACATGGTTCTAGCCTCTAACTGAATAAGAGACCAGTGATATTTTAGAAAGGGTCAACTCTCAAGCAACAACACAAATCTCTGCCTGTTAACAGAGACTGACATATTATAAACAATCAAAAGATTAGTTTTTCTTTGATACCCACACTCATATGATTTTAAAATGTGTAGTGCTAAAACAAAATTTACATGTTCAAATTACTCTACCTTAAGCACACACCCACCAGAAAATGAGGGGAAGAGGAGAAAGATTCGGTGAGTGTGGGATGAAAACTTTACAAGATAATCTGCATGTAGGGTCAACTGATGACCAGAATATTTTACATGTTGCCCCACAAGCTGTCACCTAAATAAGAACGCCATTCCACATCACCTCAAAGTACCCTTTTCCAGCAACTGGAAGGTGGGGCTCCTTTCCAGAGAGCTGCAGATCACTGAATTCTGTATTAGGAGATGGGCGTTCTAGTCCCAAATCTACCAGTCAGTTTTATGAACTTGGATGGCCTGGATGAATGACTTCCCATCTCTGAGCCTCGTTTTCTTTACCTGTAAAAGGTTAAATGAGATTATTCTGCGTTCCTAAGTGGTTAAGGTATAAAGGACAATTGAGATCTTAATTTGTAGTATTTCTTATCCAGAATTTACCTTAAAACTAAGTAACGATTGCATCATTAGAAGAACATTCTAACAAATTGTTTCCTGCGTAATTGTGTTTGACATCTAAATTGAAGTGCTGGATAATTACATTTACTCTCCTACTGTAATAACAGTAGAAGATATCAGAACCACCTGTAAGGCAGGATAACAGACTAGCATAGAAAGGACATTTTTAAAACCTTGTTTCAGTGCTCTATAATCAAGGTGAACAAATAAAAAGGCAGATAAAGCACAGTTGGGATTTTTTTTTCTCGGATTTCTAAAGCTTTTTTTGGATGACGTCAATTGTTCAGATACCTAGAGACCTGTGTTCTTTTTGTATTTGTAAGTAGTACAGAGACATGCAGTTGCACTAAATTACAATGATACAGCACCTGGATACAGAGTCCCGGCAGGAAAGAGAGTAAGGATAGATGAAGTATAGAAAACTCTAACAGAACAAGTCAGAAAGGGCCACAAAGGCAGGGCTCTCACCGGCTGGTGTTATTCCCTGCATGACAGAAAGATCCTTTGTCTGCCTCAGCAGGTCCATCCTATGCCTGTCTTCTGGTGAAAACACTTGTAGGAAGCATGTGACTGTGCAGTGAATCAATCCCACAGAATATACAAGATTTGATGAAAGTGTAAACCATTATATTAATTGGCTGGAGTGAAGAAGTGGGGAATGGCCTAGAAATTTCACTTCATGAAGCCGGGCTCGGTGGCTCAGCCTGTAATCCCAGTGCTTTGGGAGACTGAGGTGAGTGAATTGCCTGAGCCCGCGGGCTCGAGACCCGCCCGGACAACTTGGCAAGACCTCATCTCTACAATAAATCAAAAAATTAGCTGGGTGTGGTAGCGCATGCCTGTAATTCTGGCTACTTGGAAGGCTGAGGTGGAAGGATAGCCGGAGCCCAGCAGGTTGAGGCTGCGGTGGCCGGGAGCGGCCACTGCACTCCAGTCTGGGCAACAGAGTGAGACTCCAACTCAAAAAAAAAAAGAAATAAAGGAAATTTCACTTCATGAACCTAAAATTTCATGAAGTGAGAGATAGGAACTGTTCTCTGGAAAGGATACATGTATTTTAAGGCATTGCGACACAAAATGAAATAATACATCCCTTTAAAAAAATAATTCTGTGGTTTAGACCTTTAAAAGTCCAAAGTAGAAAAAGCTTACAATCACATTTTAGAAACTCTTTAAAATACCTACTAATCTGACTTTGCATCATCTATAATCATAAGACCTGGAAAGACAGATCTTGAAACACCATCTAGCACAGCATTTTAGTTCCAGAGGGATCCATCCCTAAGTAATTAAAGATGGACAGTGCTACCCAGTGTTGACTCTTACAGCTTTTCTCAATCATGCATTTAACAGTAAATAGCTTCATCCTTTGATTATACAAATAAGATCAATGTCAGTTTAAGGGTAGTCACTGACATTCTGCTGAAGCAACCTTTATCCAGATGTCAATCTAGAATTTCAAAGTGCCACTGAGATTTGTCAAGATCTCAGTCTCCAATTTGCTGACATTTCTTATTCTATTTCTCTCTTAAATCTCTTCTATCTCATCCCTTTGAGTTTATCAGCCATGGCCTCGCTTTACTTCCTCCTGGGTTTAGTTCAGAAATTGTCTCACCAGCATTCTCAGTGCCTTGTGATTCTGCCAAACCAATTCATTTACCCAAGAGCAATCCAACCAGCTGCTCTTTCTGTCCTGTTCGTGGGCTAAGGTGCAGAGTTAGATGACTATGTCACATAAAGGATGCTTTCTAGCTCCAACAGGTATCGGGACTGTAGGGAAATCTTTTTCCTTGTCCGCAGTCAACAATTTTGACTCTTCAAGTTTTTTTCATTGTTTTGAAATCTCTACCTCACTACCTACTTTATTCTCAGAAGATGAATTCACCTCTTCTTCACCAAGGAAATAGATGTTATATCTTGAAGCAACCGACAGGAGTCCTTCACTTCCACACTTCTGAGAGTAGGACTCATCCTTTGCTATTTCCTACTTTCTCCAAGAAAGGGGCATTCCTCCTCTGCCCTTATAGGGTTTTAATGAAAATTAAATAAGTCATAATAAATACCTAGCACAGTGCTTGGCAGGCCATAAATATTGGCTCATCATTCTTCCCTCTATAAACTTAATCCCTCTAATTCCTTTTGTTTGTTTTTTATTTTTTGCTAGATTCTGCTACCTTCTGAGTTCACAAGAGGTCTACTTTTTTAACTCTCTTCTCCTTTCTGTTTGCTCAATCTCTCCCTTTCTATCTATTTCCCATTTATTCATAAACGTATTCAAGTGATTGCCCTCTTTTGAAAACTTGTTTTTCATTCTTCCTTCTCTTATAAGTTGTCATTCCACCTCCTTTTCCCTTACAAATATTAAATGTTATCAGCCCAAACTCTCTGCTGCTTTCATCTCCTAAGCTCTGTACATTGTTGATGTCTTGCTCCTTTCCCATCTTCCCCTGCAACTTCACTGAAACTATTTTTGTCAACTTTATGAATGGCCCTCTACATCTCTACTCCAAACCTCATCCTGCTCAAATTTCAATCTCATTGTTTTATTTTTCAACCCTTCCTTTTTGGTACTTTATATATCTCAAGTTATAGCCATTAACCTAGATCAGATAACATCAAACTACAATGTCAATGCAATCTAAAGCTCCTCTCCTCTCTTCCCTCAGCTTTGATCATCCATCTGCCACCAAATTTTGTTGACTCTTCTTTAAACTAACTCTTAAACCAGGCTGATACTTCCTAATCTTTCATGCCAGAATTCAAACCCCATCAAACCTCATCTGGACCACGCAGCAGCGCTCTTTGTGGCATCCAGCTGTAACTTCAGACTCCCTGTTTCTGTCCGTCCTCCACACTGCCTCTAGAATTGTCTTCCGAAAAAACCCAATTTATTGAAAAATGTCTGTTGCCTCAGTTAACTACAAGCTATATAACTGGAACTTCACAATCTGACTTCAGCTCACTGTAGCAGCCTCATCACCTCTCTTAGAGCACATCTTGTGGTCTAAGTGACTCTTCATGAACATATCAAGCACCTCACAACTCCGTGGTTTTGCACATGCTATCCTGTCTGCCTGAAATACGATTTCACCTTTTCCCATCTGATCACATTTACCTTTAAAACCCAACTCAAATATAACATTTTCTTAAAAAGCCTTCTCAGATTCACCTGGGCTGTTCTAATCACTGCTCTGGACTCAGTGTTCCTATTGACACTTTATTTTACCTCTTTATAGTTATTAACAAGATGTCTTTGACTCTTCTATTTTGTGCTTATTTTCCTTACTAGAACATGAGCTCTTTGAAGAAAGAATTGTGTCTTCTTCAATTTTGTGTCCTCAAGACCTATCTTACTTCTTGTTTGACAAGTGTTTGTTGGAGAATATAAAGGGAGGATGTGGTAAAAATATAACAGAAATAAACCAGAACAGGATAAAATTAGGGTAAGAACACATTACATGCTGTCCACAATTGGTAAAGATAAGATACTCTAGTAGAAAAGAACCGGAGATAAGAGCACTTCACCAATGCTCTGAAAATCCTAGATTTCAAACCATGAATTCATTTCTTTCCATTGCCTCCACAGGAATAAAATCCATAAAAAGTGCAAATATCCGTATTCTTCTTTCTCCGATTTCAGGTTTGTTTGCACTGCCTTTCATCCTTTCCCAAGATCAGTTGCCCAAACTTGATCACAGTTCCATCATTTCAGTGCAGTCATGCATGGTAGCCCAAAGGCTCAACATCTAAATTAAATTTGCCTGTTACTAAGAAATCTCAGGTTTCAGATGAAAGAGTCAAAACTTGGAACTAGCATTATACAACGAGGTCCATGAGGAATCATACTTTGGGAAACAGAAAAGGAATAGGTAAGGTTATTTTTTAAACTTAATTTCATAAGTTCTCTAGCTTATGAACACTCTAAGAAAATAGCTCTGCTGTTTCTGCTAACTCGCTCCTCCTTTTTGACAAACCAAAATATATATTATTCAGCTTGGGTTGATCTAACTGCTATATAAAACCATCAGCACTGCCTTATTTACCTGGGCTTGTATTTTCTCAAACAAATAGCAGGAAGCTCACACATGCAAAAGACCAGCCAGGACCAGAAATTAGCATTCTCTATTGATGGTTGCCAACTGAGTTCAAATGGAGGGAATGGCCTCAGCCAAGATGAAGAAAGACCTTAAAAAGCCAATTTATAGGGCTTGAATCCTAAGAGACTTGCCTCAGCTCTCTTTTGGAAGCGGCAATCCCTCAAATTCTGCTTTAATTTCTTTGCCTGAAAGAAATGTATTTAAACATTGGTTTGGCTGGTTTAAACACTGCTTCGGCTGGAGCAAGCTATGGGGCAGGATTCGCCTTCAAGGGAAATCTACAAAAGATGTCATAGGTATAAGGAGTAGGCATAATACCAACTTTCATTCAGTTTTTTTTTTTAACTGAAATGTCAAGAAAACAGCAGTGATGAACACGCTGAAACCTAAAAGAAAGGCAGACGGTCTCAAGAAATTTGATATAGGCTAACTCTCTGTTTTAGGTTCCTTTAATTAGGCTTGCATAAGTATCTACATTTTAGGAAATCTCTTTTGTGTACCAACTGCAAGGAGATGCTCGTAGATCCCTACTTGTAGAGGTAGAGAGCTGATGACAGATGATGGGAAAACTATGAGAACAAAATGGCACTGAAAACGTAGGGTGAAATTTATTTTTTTTTTTGAGTTGGAGTCTCACTTGGTCACCCAGACTGGAGTGCAGTGGCCGCTCCCGGCCACCGCAGCCTCACCTGCTGGGCTCCGACGATCCTTCCGCCTCAGCCTTCTGAATAGCCGGAATTACAGGCATGTGCTACCACGCCCGGCTGATTTTTTGATTTATTGTAGAGATGAGGTCTCGCTGCCCAGGCGGGTCTCGAACCCGCGGGTTCAGGCAATCCACTCACTTCAGCCTCCCAAAGGAGGCGCGGGATTACAGGCTGAGCCACCGAGCCCGGCTGTAGAGTGAAATTTATAAGAAAAGCATCCCATTTCTATGCCTCAGTTTCTGCAACTATCTAGATAATAATAATTTATTATGCATAGGATTTTCATGACGACTAAATAAAACAACAGAAGAGCTCTGTGAGCAATAACCCATGATACAAATGACGGTTTAGTAGTAATAAAAATAATAATAATGAAGAGCTCAGAGATGTTTCTGCTTATTGGCCATACTTGTAAGAGGGCTAATGATGCTATCCTCACCAGGAAAATGGAAACTTTTGGATAAAGACTTTGTATAAGCTCCTCACTTCCAAACAAGTTGAGGAACTTGCAAATTTTGTAAATTTGTTTTTAAAAAGACTTGAGGGTCAGGCATGATGGCTCATGTCTATAATCCCAATATTTTGAGAAGCCAAGGCAGGAGGAATGTTTGAGCCCAGGAGTTGGGGACCAGCCTGGGCATCATAGCAAGACTTATTCTCTACAAAAAAATTTTTTTTAATTAGCCTATTGGGCATGGTGGCACACATCTGTAGTCCTAGTTACTTGGGAGGCTGAGGTAGAAGGATCACTGAGCCCAGGAGTTTAAGGCTGCAGTGAGACATGATCATGCTACTGCATTCCAGCCCAGGCAACAGAGACTATGACTTAAAAAAAAAAAAAGAACATCCAATGTAATAGTATAAGAAAATGACTGACGGTACTGGGAAAATATGGGGTGGGGATGGGATTAACAGTAGCAAATAGCTGTCTGGGGATGGGGAAACACCTCTTATCAACAGGGTGCCTGAATGAAACGTAATTGTACACCTAACCCTTAACTGTACCCCACAAAACCATAATAAAAAATATTGATTAAAAAAAGCAACAACCCCCCCCCCAAAAAAAAGACTGAGGGTCGAAGTATAGAAGTCTGGAAAAAATGTATGACAAAGCAGTAAAGGGGACAGTCATGTTCAACTTATGGAACCACCACTATGGAATGGTGCTCAACTCTGACCACAACTGAGCTGAGAGATCTGAGAGATGGAGGCTTACATCTGGGAGATCACACTTTGAACTTGAGAGTACTAAAGGAAGTCTTGATTTGGGTTTCTCTTGTTCCCTTTCTTCCCCCAACACACCCCAAAAGGTTCCTTGGCTTCAAAGTCATGCTGGATGAACTGTCTGAATCAGATAGGCAAGGAGAAGGAATGCTGAGAAAAATTGCAAGCACGTGCCTGATTAGAAGGGGGAAAGGAAGCCGGCTCAGTGGCTCAGCCTGTAATCCCGCGCCTTTAGGAGGCTGAGGTGAGTGGATTGCCTGAGCCCGCGGGTACGAGACCCGCCTGGGCAACTTGGCAAGACCTCATCTCTACAATAAATCAAAAATCAACCGGGCGTGGTAGCGCACGCCTGTAGTTCCAGCTACTTGGAAGACTGAGGCGGAAGGATCTCCGGAGCCCAGCAGGTCGAGGCTGCGGTGGCCGGGAGTGGCCACTTCACTCCAGTGTGGGCGACAGAGTGAGACTCCAACTCAAAAAAACAAACAAAACAGAACAAAAGAAGGAGGAAAGGAAATTAGCTTCTGGTTTCCCCTTAATAGACTGTCAATTCTGCATCTCCTTGGGTCTTTGAACATACACCCAGATGGCTCATGTCAATGCTGCCTTTTTATAGTCACTGTAGGGAATAGTCTCTGGTTAGTAAGCCTGTTTCGTTCCGAAGAGAAAGACCAGCCTCTACAAGACTAGTCGGCAGGAATGAGAGCTCCTTTTTGAGTCCAACTGTTTCATCCATCACTCTCTTAGAAGAAGTCAGACTGACTCAACAGCACTTTACTGCTGTCTAATCTAGATAGTAGAATTGTCAAAACAGCATTTTAGAGGTTAAAAAGAGTCCATAAATGCCTCTTAAACAAACATATGCAAGGCAGTGAGAAGCCTTCTGAATCATCTTACATTTTTACATCTGCCCAACCAACCATGCCTGCTTAATTGGTCCCCTTAACATGCATTGTTGAGTTTTTTCTTTCCCCCTTCAAAAGAATGGTTATGTGCAAAGGGACACACATTTAATTGCTACTAAATCTCCTGGGACTTAAAGGGAGTAAGTCCCGTCTAAACCAATAAGATATTATCTGCCTTGTGTTCTCACTCAGTACAAAATGTACATCATTATGCTAGTGGCCTAAGCACCGTCCCACCAGCAAAGTACAGATGAGCTTCCCTGATCAGGCCAGCAAATAGGGATAGTGTCCAAATGCTAAGCAAGGTTTCCACTCAGGACAAGTTCAGCCAAAGTGAGGTTTTTGTTTTTGTTTTCCACCAATGAGATCTCCAAGGAGAACTGAACCAAGAAGGTTCACAAAGGCTGGAATCAAACCCAGTAGCAAAAAAAAAAAAAAAAAAGTATTAAAGGAGAAATGCAAAGCCCACCAGAATTCAGTTAACAGGGTTTCTTCCTGCTAAGAAGTACCAAGCCAGACAACAAGGTTCTTTCTGGCTTCTGCCCACCCCCATCAAGGCAGTTCTTTACAGGCAGTTATGAAAGCCCAGGCTTCATGCCTGCCACCCTCTTGAGGATGCCTTCTTATCTGATTAAATAGAATATTATGCTAAATATTCAGCCATCCTGGCACTGGCTGTGTGGGTGTACTGGATAAAATCTTCATGAAAACGCCATCACAGGGTCATTTGTTTAATTTCAATTCTGCAAAATGTAAAAATAGAACGAGCTGCCATGAGGGGTTGAGGCTTGACAGCTTCAATGAGAAGCTTCCAAAGCACAAAAACCACGCTGTTCTTCTGGCTTGCTTGCTTTCTTCTTCTGCCAGACAGACAAAAAAAAAAAGGAAGAGAAAAAACCTGAAAGCAAGGTGCTGCTTTCACGCATCTTCTGCTCTTTTCTCCTCCTTGTTCGTTTCGTGCACTTACTCGCTGCATCTTCCTCTTGTCCCATCTGTTTCCTCTCCCTCCTCCTACTTGGCTTGCATCCTGTCTCCACGGCCCCACCCTCCCCTCCCTCATCATCTTTATGTGTCATTTCTCTTTCTTTCCTTCCCAGGGACTGGTTCTCCTCCCAAACTTCCGGCATCCTCACAGGGCTGCTCTTGCCTTTTGAGGCAGTCGATCACCAAGCCTGCTGGGTTTCACAACTTGTCTAGGAATTACTCTTCCTCATCCCCCAGCCCTCTCTCTATCCCCTACTTCTTCCCCCAGTCCCCGACATGGAGGATCTATAGAAAGATGGAATTTTAGAGATCAATGAAATCAAATGGCAGATGAGCTGCAGAGGCTGCCTTTCTCATGCTCACCCATCTAGAAAAATATGTTTATTATTCACTGAGCTCAGCAACTCATGGTGGGGTAAGAGGGTGGGCAGGCAGGTAGTACATCACTGGTCTTGTTTTTACACAGATCAATTTTTTTATTTTTATGAAGTTTTAAAAAAATATGTTCAAGTTGCACCCTCAATTCTGATACTTGAAGTCCACAGCCACCTCCAAATTAACCATTACAATATTGGCTCACAAAAAAAACCCATCTTTTACCAGAGGCTCCAGAGTTACACCAAAATCCCATGCAGTTGCTGAGAGGAGAGAGATGCTTCGTGCCTGTTAGGGTCTCAGAAAGGTCTCACAATTTAACCTAGCTTCAAACCAAAGGATGCAGGTTATTTCAAGCCTATAAATATGGCTGATGAAACCAACTGAGTTTAGCTCACTCAATATGCTTAGCATAGGCCTAAAATGGATTTTCACTTGTGGTGCCCATGATACCACAAGGAGGTAGAATACTGTAGCCCACCAGTATCTTTCTTTCTGAAGACAGAACATTGTTGTTGGTTTGAGGAAAGCCTAAGAGAAAAGGTGCTTAGTAGATCACTAAGTTACAGATTCATCAATGTCAATCCATTCTAGAAAAGCACTTAGATCTCTGTTTTTTTGTTTGTTTGTTTGTTTGTTTGTTTTGAGTTGGAGTCTCACTCAGTCTCCCAGACTGGATTGCAGTGGCCGCTCCCGGCCACTACAGCCCCGACCTGCTGGGCTCCAGCAATCCTTCCGCCTCAGCCTTCCAAGTAGCTAGAACTACCGGCGTGCGCTACCACACCCGGCTAATTTTTTGATTTATTGTAGAGATGAGGTCTCCCCAAGTTGCCCAGGCGGGTCTTGAACCCGCGGGCTCAGGCAATCCACTCCCCTCAGCCCCCCAAAGGCGCGGGATTACAGGCTGAGCCACCGAGCCCAGCTAGATCTCTGTTTTTATGGCTATCTTACAGATCTGTACTTGAGTCTACTGCCATGTGTCGTCCAACTAACAAACTCTTGTTTTCCACACACAAAATGAAGATCAATAAATTAAGGCGACCCTCATAAGAGCATGTCTACTTAGCATCTCATATGCTAAAATATGTCTGCTCCCCTCCCCTCTCTTTGCTATAACACTGTTTCCATACCTCCTGCCTCTTACTAGTAATGTCCACTTGTTATGCAGACATACCATGCTTACCTAACAGATACAAAGCAGATTCGGGGCATGCCTTAGAAGCCAGAGCCTTGTACACACCAAAAATAAAGAATACATAGAACTCTAGCAGCTAAAAGATATGTGCAGTGTTTCTGCTTTGTGCATATTAGGGCACTGGATCAAATCAAGGAACTAATGCTTTTATTACCATTTGAAGAATGACCATGTCTATACAGAGAAAGAAATGTGATTCCTGGTGTATCCATCCACAGGTGCAAAAGGGGGAAAGGAGAAGAAGAAAGAAAAGATCCTGATCAAGCTGAAGGATCTGTGACAACCAAAGCAAGAGTAGAAACTGCAGAGAACATCCCAAGAGAAAGTGACCTCTTCTGAGGGGCACGTGGAATAGGTGATAATTGGTACCAGACCTGTAAATAGCTACCCAAAGCCACAAATACTGAGCACTGCATGCCACCTGTGCAGAAGCAGCAAATCATGGGAGCAGAGCAATGGAAGCACCTCTGGAGGGCTGCAGGTCTGGGCTGGCGATTTAAGTAACATACACACATATTGCAGATGTGTATGACCAGGGAGGCCAACAGCCAGCTAATCTGCAAGGACATCGGGTAATGGTTATGGTCCAAAAGCAAAGACTAGAAGGTGGTGGCAGAAACCAATGCCATCTCCTTATCTAAAACGTGATCTCATTCAAGGTGCTTGAATACAGTTGACCAGGCAACCCAATAAAGCACTCACATTTGGTGACAATGTCAAATTGGCACCCAGTTTGGCTAGGTATTGATCAGTTGCTCATAATGACTTCTTTTCAACACTAATACCAAAGCAGAGCCCCAAATCTCCAAAACCAAACAGCTTTTGAGCATGGACTAGAACTTGCACATGGCCTTTTGAGAACCCGGATCTCTTAAATACCAATGATGCCAGCAGAGCTCTTCACCCACATTGTACATTGAAGTTGAGCTCTCCTAAGCAAGATGCAAAGACAATGAGTCAAGGAAAGGGGGCTTCAGGCAAACACGGGTGAACTTATACGGCATCAAAGGCAGCTAAAGTTCTGAGATGCAGTGAAGGTGTCATGGATAGAGACATCCAGCATGAGCAAGATACATGATCATCAAGTAAAGAACAAACACAGGAGACACAGTTGAATAAAAAGAATAAGAGCTACATGTCTACACTTTGCTCTCTAACCTTCTAAATACTATTTCATGAAAGAAAGGGTGGGGTGGGTGTGTATTATGCTAGAAAGTGTGAGTGCCTCTTTTTGACTACGCCTGTTCCTCAGTGAACCTCTATATCAGATTAGGGGCAAAGTGAAACCTCCAGGCAGTGTGTAGAAATATAGCATTTTCAACTTGCCTCCAGTTTCCTGAACTCAAAGAAAGAGCCCCAGCAGAGATTTGCCCCTCATGGAAAACCCCCAGAAGAGGGCTCCTCAGCCATCAAACACTATTTGTATCTCGGAAAGGTGATGTGCCCATGTAGGCGTTGGCAGAGGAGACAGCTCAGCCCCCTGCACAAATTTCTTTGTCCTCGCCCAGAGTGGTGGGAGTTCTACATCTGCTGCGCTCATGAAACATTTTATTATTTTTTTACAAGCCTCTTCAAACAATTATTATTTCCTTGGGGAAAAAAATTTTCTAGAGATCTTCCTAGCATATGTGATATGTGCAATCCTCCCACCCTTTCCCCTCTTCAGCATTGGGCCTGGGGTGGAGTTGTCCCTGGAAATTGCTCCAGGCCCACTAGAAATCAAGCCTGGGGGTCTGCAATCAACTGCTTGGTCTTATGCTACCTCGGAGCCTAGGCACCCTGCTGAGGAACTTCCTGAGGAATGAAGTTTCTCCAGGTATGAGATTGGCTGATGGGTGCAAACAAGTTGTTTGGGCACTGATAATTCATTCTAACGCCACACCGTCTCACCCTTTTCCCTGCTCCACAAGAGTGACTCTGTTTCCCCTGGGAAGGGACTTCATGCATTTTAGGTTCAAACCAGGAGGTGCGCCAGGGACCAAACCTCTCACCTTCTGGCAGGAGGAAACCAGAAGTAGAGCCTCTCCCTAACCTCCGCAGGTACCCTATGATGAACGCTTTGTCTTTTTGTCAGATCTTGCATTTTTACCATGCAAGTGGAATAGGTATAAGATTGATGGGGCAGCCAGGTGGGGTGATGGAAGCAATGCCCAGAACAAGGAAAGTCAGTGCTCCTAGTTCAAACTTTTGTCTGCAATGTGAAGAGGAGCAGACACAATCTCCGTTTCCCCAATCCTGCCCTCACCCCTTGTTCTGTGCACATCTCCAGCACTGAATGAAGAAAGAAGCCAGCCTCGCTGGCCACTTCCAGAATTGCACGAAGGAGGTAGTCTATCCCAGTGATTTCTTGGCGACAGCAACTCTCAGGGGACACCACAGCCTGGCCACAATCCATGTTAATAGCTTTACCTTGCCCTCCGCTAACTCTGATGTTTCGCTAAGAAAATTCGGATACGAACAGCTCCCCCGTCCCCACCCCCACCCCCACCCCAGTGTTTCCATAGCCTCCAGTTTCGCCGGGATCCCTTATCGTCACCCCGGCATCCAGGTGTGCTTTCCGTGGGAGTCAGGAAGTTCTTACCTGGGTCTGCTGGGAGAGGCGCTCATAGGGACACGCGTCGGGGCGCGCGGCGGTCAGCGGCGTCCAGGGCGCCCCAGCTGCCGGCTACAGCTCACCACGTCTCCCCGCGAGCCCGGCTTTGCAAAGAGGAGAGCCAGTCCCGTGTGGAGGAGGGGAGG